>NW_024658849.1:0-531 GCF_008729295.1 Plectropomus leopardus | reverse complement strand
GAGGCTCGAAAGCACCAGAGGTACATTATTTATCATAACACATCGTTCCACAGTATTTTTACTGTTCTTTATTAGAGTATAAACCTTCAGAGTCAACTTCAAATTTACACACACTGCGCACAAAATGTGCTTTTCAAAATCAAGCTTTAAAAAAGATAAGGTATTATTATTTTATACTTTTATTGGGTTTTTTAAATTGTTTTTATTTACTAACATCAGTCCTAACCATACATATCAAATACTCATAATTATTCCGAATTTTAACCCTTTCATTGCCAGGTTTTGTTCACGATGCCACAATATTTTCGCTATACTACATCCTAAGTAGATTAGTTTTTTTATTATCACTGCCTGGAATATGTCAGTGATTAGCAGCAACATTGACTTTTATCCATTTCTATTTTTTCGTGCAGCATCAAATACGAAATGCACTTTTTAAAATCAGGCTACAAAAAAAATATGATACATTATTTATTATTTTCTACTTTCATTGAGTTTGTTTGTTTTTTAAACTAACATCAGTCCTAATCA
>NW_024658848.1:0-450 GCF_008729295.1 Plectropomus leopardus | reverse complement strand
TTATTTGAGAAATATTTAAATTTCACATTTTTCCTTATTTTTTTGCATAATTTTCTAAGGATCCTCCCCTCTTTTTTAAACAAATTTTTTAGTCGTCATCTTGTCATCCACTCGGACTCAAGAACAAACTGATTAGATTTTGGTGGTCAAAGGTCAAAGGGAAAGGTCACTGTGACCTCATCTGTCTCATTTTTGTGAATGCGAAATCTAGTTTACACCTTAAGAGACTTTATTTAAATTCGGCACAAACGTTCTTGATGTTTCTAATATCTGTTGTTACCTGCTGAGACACGGATGTGAATTAGCAGCCCCGCTAACTTACATTTTATTTAATTTGTATTTTATACTGACATTCATTAATATGCTGTGTCCCTTTCAAATAAAAATTGAATTGAATTATAATAACGTTTGTATTCAGATTATTGTCAATCTAGTCAATCAAAAAGCCTA
>NW_024658847.1:0-455 GCF_008729295.1 Plectropomus leopardus | reverse complement strand
CTTTGCTGGTTAGAGAGACTAATATTTTCTGAGTCGGTGCAAAAAGTTTAAAAATATTCATGTTGTTGGACGCCTGTTGACTCGTCTCTCTTTTCCTCTCCAGAACGGCACTCTGCACTTCTGTGGATTTCAAGTTCTTGCTCCTCAGATATTCTGGAGTCCGGCTCACTGTCCCCCCGCCGTACGAACCGCCATGCTGGAAGGTTGGCGAGCCCGACTTAAAGGACTGCTGTCAGAGAAGCCTTTGACCTTTGCCCCCTGCGAGCTCTTTGACCTCAGCTTCCAGGGCGGCTTCAGGCTGTGGCCCAAAGTCAGGGAGGAGCGAGAGTCGCAGCCGTACGGCATCACCACCGGACACCACCTGGGGAAACCGCTGCCGCCAGATAACCAGATCACAGCTCCGCCCAACGATGATCCACACACATATGCCCCGCCCACCGATGATCCACACACAG
>NW_024658846.1:0-432 GCF_008729295.1 Plectropomus leopardus | reverse complement strand
TGTGTGCGTGCGTGCGTGCGTGCGTGCGTGCGTGCGTGCGTGCGCGTTAGTGTGTGTACAGATCTATTAAGTCAAAGTGAAGTGCCCTCAGCAAGAAGTCACAAAAACTGAAAAAACAAGTTTTCGGAAGTTCTCACGTTTCAAAAAAAATAAATCACCAAGTCAAATTCCTGGTTACTTTTTATGCCTTTTGATCCTTAAAAAAGACGCAATATCGCCCAAAATTTCAACATCCCGCCTTTGTACAAGTATGACTTTTGAGCAGATTAATGCCTTTAAATCTTAGCAAATTGGAATGAATTTTTAATTTTATTTTTTTCAAAAACAATTGAGAGAAAGGAACAAGCAGCTTAATGAGACATGGCCCAAAAATAAGCAAAAATTTGTAAAGAAATTTAAAAAAATATATTAATAATGATAATAAAAAAAGGA
>NW_024658845.1:0-668 GCF_008729295.1 Plectropomus leopardus | reverse complement strand
GCGCGTGCTTGTGTGTGTGTGTGTGTGTGTGTGCATGCTTGTGTGTGTGGTCACCCTGCCCGAGCAGGTGTTTAATAAAAACAGTGCATTAAGGAATCAGGGAGGGCAACAACTCTCGACCTCTGATGCGTGTTTTGCTTCTTTGCAGCAAGTACATATCCTGGTAATAAGTTGGCAGTTTATACATCATGTTGTTACTCCAGGTATTGACTCTCTCTAATAATTCATTATAATGAAGCATGGGAATGAATGCTTTTGCATTGATAATATTGGCAGTCTTAAATGTTTATTTCAATATGAGAAGTTTTGCAGAGAAAGGTATTGTGGTTTCCAGAATCCAGGACACTCTCACATTTGGAGAAACTGTTTTCCAGGAGATGCAGTGTCAAAACACAAAAACACAGCTCCCCAAATATGTTACCAAATACATTCAAATCAAGCGTGGAAGATATGTTTATTTAGGCTGCATGTCTTGGATCCAAAAATGTTTTAAATGTTCTTTGATGCCAGCCTGCATAGTTTTGTTAATTAACCCTTTGAAACCTGAGCAAATTGGCTTGTAGCAAAAAAATTGTAAAAGAACAAGAAAATCACCTGACAATTACCCCCCCCCCACCACCACCACCGAAAAAAAGGAAGATAAAATAATGACTGCTAAGTTTTTTCTT
>NW_024658844.1:0-853 GCF_008729295.1 Plectropomus leopardus | reverse complement strand
TCTTATCGTGAACAAAGGTTAACTCAAAAAGCTGCTAAATGCCTACAAGATCCCCATCCCTGAACCATCTGAAAAACAGCTCCAGTCTGAAGATTCCACACAGGTCACTATAGTAACTGGTGTTTACTCAGATGACGGAGTCCTGCGCAATCTAATCATCCCTTCAGAGAGATAGAGCTCCCTGCATTTACTCAGTGAGCGGGAGGGAAGTCTGCTCCTCCTCTCTCCTCGTGTCTTTGATCTCTCTCTTCTCCGGGTGAGGAAAACTGTTTTGGTAGCAGCAGTCAGATGGCCTCCTCCGTCCCTGCGAGTGAGACGACTGATCCTCCTTGAATTCATCACGCGCAGCGAGGAAATTCTCCTGACAGTAAGTGGAGCCACGTTTGGGCCAGAGACATATGAAACAGCGCTTGTTTCCTTTCTCTCCGACAGACGCTGACAATCTCAAGAGTTTGGACCTTTCCATCGCCTCGTCAGCAAGGGGCAGCCAAGTGCAGCGAGTGGAAACCGGACCAAACGAGGAGAGAACATTAAGGGTCCTGCCAACTTCTGCGTGGCCTTGCCGGACCTTCGCAAAAAAGGGCCTTAACTTTCTCACGAGACAAGGCCCGAGTTTAGCACTGGAAGAGCATGTGAGGAAACTCATACAGAATGTACAAAACAGGGCGATGAAAGTTTTCATATATGTGGTGGTCGGAAAAATGTAGAGAGAAAACTAACATTCACACAATTCAAGAACAATGAGCACACACACATTCACACACACTACTGACCCAGAATTAAACCTCCACTGCAGGAGAAAGTTTGACCTACTGTCTGGCTACAATAATTAAAAAAGGCAAAGTAAAAAAAA
>NW_024658843.1:0-2045 GCF_008729295.1 Plectropomus leopardus | reverse complement strand
TATTTTTTTTTTTTCTGCTGTTGTATTTTTGCTTATTTTCAAGTCATTTTCCTGAAACTTTTTCCACTAATTTCTTGCTCATTTTGGGCCGTGTGTGTGTACCTTCTTCCCATGTGTTTAAAAGAAATTAAACCAATATGCTTAAGTTTGAAAGGGTTAAAGGGTGTCACAAGAGAGACTGTAGCCATAATTTCAGAATTAAACTGTGATTTAAGGCATCTTTATACAGCCAGAAAGGATAGAACCCTTTACTTATTTATGTGGTTATTTATTTTCTTGGCCTAGAAATAGTGAAATTGCAGTCTATTTATATTGAAACCAGCTTATAAAATAGCATTTCTTAGAAGCCTCTCACAGCTAAAAACAGCTTTCGTGTGTAATACACATGTTCATGCTGACGAGAGATGCTGGTGAAATCTGTAATAGTTATAATGGAATTATTGCTGGGCAGAATCAGGGTCACCCTGTCTGAGACAAGTCATAGATATTGCGCCATTTCTCTCTCTGTGTCTCTCTCTGTCACACACACACACACACACACACACACACACAAAGCTTCGAGCCGCTTTAGTTGTATTAGCAGGGTTAGGGATTATTGTTGTGAGGGCATGCAGGCAGCCATGAGTTTAAAGTGCAAGATGTCAAGGAACAGGGTCCCACCATGTGGCTCCACCCCCATGGTGGGTCATTTTCTACTAGTTTTTGGTATAATTTGTCCTCTTTGTTGCTTAAGTTTTCTTTCTTGGTTGGTGCAAAGTGATTGATAAAACAGAAGAGAAGGAAAGATTGTACTTATGTATCTTTAGACAAGTGTTCCAGGGATACTTTTGACACACTAGCTGCCATATTTATCAGTGTGCATTTATGTTTATTATTCTGAATATGTGCTCTAAGCACATATAGGTGCACAGTTTCAGCTGTGCCTCCATCACGGAGTCACCGTCACCTAGTATGTTGTTTTGTCTCGCATATTCTGAATAAAATTCAAGGTTTTCCCCTGCTCCGTTTAACAGAGCGGAGGCTGGGGGTTGGATGGCATGGAAAGTGGGTCTTGTGAATGTAGGTCTCTGAGACAGTGTGTGGGTAAAGCAGGCTTACAGTAGTAATCCTCTTCACAGACACCCATCTGACTAGCAACAGGACGCAGCCCAGACAGACTCCATGCACGCACGCACACACAAACACACATACACAGAGAGGTTTTGTTTGAAGGAAATAATTTTGTTTTGTCTTGCTTTTAGAAATACAATAGGTCAAAAATAGGCCATCGTCTAATCGCATATTCAGGCCAGTCATCTGATATCTAAGACATCTAAATGAAGTTGTACATTTCCAAGTATGCGTTCTTTTTCCCAGGTGTGGCGCAGAATTCTTTGTGTGACTGTTTGATTCATTCTTTTTATCAGCCACTAAAATAAAGAGTGCTCCCGCAGGAAGCCGGACCCTCTGCTGCCTTTATTGGTTCCTGAAATTTGTCATAACTGCTTCCTGGCTGTGATGTCATCAGCTGGTTAATGACAGAGAGGAAGAGGGACATTGGTCCGAAAATAACTCTGAAAAAACAGACTATTTTACAAGGCGTAATGAGTCTGTGAGGACAGAGACAATGAGTTATGACTCTGTCACAGTCTGACTCATTTTTGTCTCAGAGGGAAATGCTTCTACAAACCACAACATGACATCAAAGTCCTTCGGTCACACAAAATTAAGCCAATGTTGACTTTGGTAATAATGAGGAGACAATATTCTTCACCGAAATTAAATTATATGTGTTTTAGAGAAATATTCCAATTTGGATTATGCATAAAACCAAAGAAAATACACAGAAAACCTGAATGAAACCACTGCAAACCAAGATAAAACATAGACTGGGTAAGAAATGTTATTTGTATTTTTTTTTAATTTTATTTTGGCATTTCTTTGTTTTGCATTTATATTAAGCAAAGTGCATCTTATTTTCTTTTTCTCATCAACACATTGCACAATACATAAATAATGATGCATATAAAACGTCTTCATATTTACAATTAATAATATATTTATAT
>NW_024658842.1:0-764 GCF_008729295.1 Plectropomus leopardus | reverse complement strand
GAGAGAGAGAGAGAGAGAGAGAGAGAGAGAGAGAGAGAGAGGAGGATAGAAAAGAAAAAACAGACGAAATTAAACTTTTATTCTGAAAGTATAAACCGGAAGCGTATTCTCATCCTGTCAAACGGTGTCAAGATGGCGATGCCCGTGAGGAGGACGCTGGTAGCTCTTCACAGAGCAGCGTGCAGCAGTTTGAAGGTACTGAGACATTTAATAACAGTTTACTTTGTTAGAAACATATTCTCAGTTTGTTGTCGAGGCAGCTCGGTAGTTTAGCGCGTTATTAACGCGTTACATTTAACGTAGTCCTGACGGAGCTAGCTGAGCTAACGTTAGCTTACCGTTAGGACGTCAGCGATACACGGAGGAATATTTACAACACGCTTATTAAAATTAGATTAAATGTTGGCATTGACTTTAATATAAATAGTCTATATTGCAAGTCAAAATGATAAGATTAAAAAAAGTCAAGTTTAACTTATTATTTTAACGTTAACCCTTTGAAACCTGAGCAAATAGGCTTGATTTGTTTGAGAAACATCAGCAACGAAAGTTGACCCGAAATGTTCAAGAAACTAGTAAAAACTACAAAAAAAATACCGAAAATTAGATTTAAAAAAGGAAAATTAAAGTTGAAACATTAAAATTACCTGTAAATTAGATTTTTTAAAAGGAAAATAAAGTTTAAAACAAAAAATACCTAGACAAAGTGATTAAAATATAATTATTTTGCATAAGAATTTTTTGTTTTTAATTTTATTTTCTTT
>NW_024658841.1:0-202 GCF_008729295.1 Plectropomus leopardus | reverse complement strand
TTTGGTAAGACGAGCTAACGCTAACGACACGACCTGAGGAACAGAGCCAATCAGGCAACTTCGCTTCTGTCTATGCATCCGTTTTTAAGCACATCAACATGCACACGGATAAATCACAACCACGACCACGTTCTCCTTCTCCGATAGAACAACAACTGAGGAGGGATGAGCCAGCCCTAAATACAAGAGCCAGCCCTATTTA
>NW_024658840.1:0-344 GCF_008729295.1 Plectropomus leopardus | reverse complement strand
ATTTAACCAAATAAATGACTCATTGAGATTGAAAATAAGCTGCCAATAAGCTGAATACAGAATACAGAAAAATACGACTATCACACAATACAAAGAGAGAGCACAATCTCCAGTTAAAATGCTAGCTGAGATAGCTCAGAGATTTTGCACTGGATACTCTAATACCTAATTATAAAATGTGCTGACCAGAGGATGATTTAAACACCTACATACCCCACATCTGATGCCTGTGTATGTTTTAACTTAAACTCTGAGTGGTCTTGTTACAGCAAATCACCAACTCTGAAAAATGTTATACATATAAACTATAGATTTTCTGTCTGCACCTATGTGGCATTTTAATG
>NW_024658839.1:0-382 GCF_008729295.1 Plectropomus leopardus | reverse complement strand
CTCAAATTTTGACATGTCCAAAAACTGGCTGAAAAACACTTATTATAGCTCCTAGAGCTACCTCATAGTATAACATGTCAAAAAAAGAAGCTAAGAAGGCCAAAAAGATCATGATATAGCATGTCAAAAAAATGAACAAAAACCGCATAGTATAGTATGGCAAATGTCTCAAATTTTGACATGCCCGAAAAATGGCAGAAAAACACTTATTATAGGTCCTAGAGCCATGTCATAGCATAACATGTCAAAAAGAAGAGTCTAAGAAAGCCAAAAATATCATGATATAGCATGTCGAAAAAATCGACAAAACCCACATAGTACAGTATGGCGAAATATCTCAAATTTTGACATGTCAAAAAAATGGCCGAAAAACACTTATTAT
>NW_024658838.1:0-406 GCF_008729295.1 Plectropomus leopardus | reverse complement strand
TATTGTTTGCTTTTTATTGCTATATTAATGGTTGAAACCTGGATTGAGATGAGTTTTCTTATGATTGCGTTCAGACGCCCTTCACAAGCTATTAGACCATTTTAAACATGAGTAAATGAGTTTGATTTCTGACCTTGTATTTGTTTTTTTAAGTGGTGTAATATTAGAAATGTAAAATTTAAAATTACGTGACATAAAAAAGTAATAATAATATTTTTTTTTTTTTTTTTTTTGCAAATTTTTAGGCTGTGTTTTGTTAATTTGCTGGTTGCCCTCTTCCCATGTTTTTGAAAGAAATCAAACCAATTTGCTCAGGTTTCAAAGGGTTAGGTTTCTCTTTCACTACAGTCTGATAATATTTGCACAGTCAGCAGATTAGGCAAAACAAACACCTCACAAATACAAT
>NW_024658837.1:0-365 GCF_008729295.1 Plectropomus leopardus | reverse complement strand
AGGCCAGCAGCTGGCGCTGTGATTTTGTGAAGAAACAAACGCACATGCTCTTCCTTCTGTGAGACGTAAACGTACAAAGTCGGTTAATGCGGAAACATTCGTGTGTTTTTGAACCTTCATCCATGTTAGTCAGTTTATTCAGATGCACATCAGCGTCTGTTCTCAACAGCAGCTGCTCTTTCTGGGGTCTCTGTTATTTTCATTTACAATATTTCATCTGCAGGTTTAAGTGATGCGTCTCCGCTGATCAAAGTGATCGATCAGTAAATGTACACAATATATTTTTTGATAAAATTCAGTCTGGGTATTCTGGGAAAAACCCCAATAAACAAAAATTTGATGATGAGCAGCAGAAAAAACAGCTC
>NW_024658836.1:0-661 GCF_008729295.1 Plectropomus leopardus | reverse complement strand
GACTTCAGAGGGATGATTTTATATGAGATGACATGAATGACCTGAATGTGTTGATTTAGTCAGAAAATCCTGCAGGAGGGGAGAGACGCTTTCATTCCTTTTTAATCTGACTTCTCAGTTTGTGTCTGCGTGAAGGATCGCTGCCTTTTCTCTTTTCTAAATGCCATCTGAAAGTCTGTCTGTTGGTCTCTGCTGCCTGCGCAGAATCATATATTCAGTGAAAATGATTTATCTGGTGATATTACCTGGATTTGTAGCACATTTATTTGTTTGCAATATTTGCACTTTACTTTGAAACTCAAGGTTTTTAACTTCATTTTTTCTGCTTCTTTGTTTTTTAATCCAACTTTTATTTTAATTTCATTCTCATTCATTCCTCAATTAAAAATGTCACTGTGGTGTAAACTGCTGCGTTTTCACTGAGAAGAAACTCCATTCATTCAGGGCAAATGTCCATAAAAAAGGAGATAAATAAAAAGATGAAAAAGAAGTAAACAGAGGTTTTTCTTCTTCTTTTGAATCACGACAATTAAATGTGATTAATTTTACTGAGCAGTGAGTTTAGAATTTTTCTGGATTTGTTGATTTTAATAAATGCGATTTAAAAAAGATTTTTTTTTTTTTTTAAACTTATTTTACTGAAGAAGCAAAAAGTCCAGGA
>NW_024658835.1:0-768 GCF_008729295.1 Plectropomus leopardus | reverse complement strand
TGTGTGTGTGTGTGTGTGTGTGTGTGTGGGTGGGTGTGTGTGTTGGCTGGACCCTCCGCGGCTGTGTGTGTGGGTGGTTGCCTCCACCCATTAGAACGGGTCATCTCTCTCTCATGGAGAGTTTTCACGGCTGTGGAGCGGATTAGGAGCTGGGAGAGAGGAGGAGGAGGAGAGAGAGAAGGAGAGATTATTTGGCAGGCTGTAAGGAGGAAGGAGAGAATGACCAAAAAAAAGAGAGAATTAGCATCTACACTTCAGCGTTTGTTTGTGGTATGTAGCTGACACTCATCCGGAGTGCCCGGGTTTACAGTGAGAACAAATGGAGGAACAAGCGAATACTGGCATCTCGTCACAAGTGGCCTTTTAACGAAGAAGAGAGGAGGTCTGGGGAGAAGAGAGAGGAGTATGTTGGGTTAAACAGAGATGATCTTTAAACAGTTATAATTGCATTTTTACACCACAACACTTTAAAAGAGAGGAAATTGGATTGTTTGCATACAAATCTTAGGTTAATTCTATGCAGTCATATAGTTGTGTGATCAAAAGACAGATTTAAGTTGTGCTTGTCTGTCTCATGCTTTGAGTCAACTTTCAAAGAAATGCTGCAAACTACTGACCACATTCAACATTTCTGATTCTTAATTTTTTGCACTTTTGAACCAAATGTTCCCTCAAAATAGAGTTTGATCCTCAACAAGCAGAATGCTGACAGAAGCATCACTGCTTATGCTGCAAAAATTTAGCATGCAGTGTGTTATATATATATAA
>NW_024658834.1:0-495 GCF_008729295.1 Plectropomus leopardus | reverse complement strand
GAGGTCACCATGTCCAAAGAGACGGCCGAGACGGACGGTGAGTCCAGAGTCTGCTGTTGTCCTTTAACCCTCACAGACTGATTGTTATTAACCCCTTGGGGACTGTTTGGAGCATTTTAGGCTCTTTTTCCTCGTCATGTTTTGATAATTTCGGCTGTGTTCATGCATTTGCCAGAAAGTTTGTCCAGATTGTTTTTTTAGTTTAATCAGTGAATTTCCATCTCAGCTTTACAATAAGTCTGAAATACACTAAAAAAATGTGAAAAATAAATTTGTAATTTTACTATTTTCCACCTGATGAGGTCATTTTGACCATGTGAGAATCAGAATCAGAATCCGGTTTTATTGCCGAGTTCATTTACATGTACGAGACATGTGACTCGATGTTTTGGTGCAAAACAGTTAACATAAAGGACAGAATAAAAGTAGTGAATTTAAATAGAATAGGGCATAAGATGTCTCCGACCTGATGCCTGGATGCGAGCAGCTCATTAA
>NW_024658833.1:0-482 GCF_008729295.1 Plectropomus leopardus | reverse complement strand
ACACACACACACACACACACACACACACACACACACACACGTCAGTCTGTGATTTCACCTCAGTGCGAGCAACAAACAACAAAACTAACAACAAACAATAACAAATAACAACCCCCCGTCTGCAGCAGAGGCGTCGAGGAGAGGCGAGGTTGTCACCTGACGGCAGTAAATCGCCTCCAGACCAGATTCCTCAGGTCTATTACAGCCGGAAGGCGAGCAGGAGAGACGGCGGCGGGCAGGATGTGACCGGCAGGAGCATCGACTGGTTAAGGCTGGAGATTGGGGAGCGGACGGATCGATACGCTCGGAGCCCGGACAGAAAGCTGGACGCTGAGAGGGAGAGAGGCCTGTGATTACTGCAGAGAGAGAGAGAGGGAGAACAATGCAGGAGGAAAAAAGAGGAGAAATACTTCTGTTATTTCTGTTTCCTTAATTCTGAACAATAGAGATTGAAGCTCCATGTATGTGAAAATAAAATAATA
>NW_024658832.1:0-1718 GCF_008729295.1 Plectropomus leopardus | reverse complement strand
ACACACACACACACACACACACACACACACAGTCTCACTCAGAGTCTCACTGTCTCTTTACATGAACTTTAGTGTCCTCTTTGGACGAGTGGACAGAAACTCACTGAGACTCCATGAATGTGTCCTTTAATATCTCACAGCTGGACATCAGACTGATGGACACTGAGACGGACAGGTGGACTGATGGACAGGTAGGCAGACAGTGTTCATGTGTCTTAACTGAAAGCTTCATCAGGTCAGAACTTGAACTCTTTTGGGACAGATGTTGGACGCTGTAATGATGTTGGACGCCTCGCAGAGACGTTGATTAAAAGCTGAACTTTAACTGTCCCTCTGTGACAGGAAGTGAACCCGTCCCCGCCCTCCACAGACAGGAAACACTGCTCCCTGAACGTCCATCTGTTTGTCCAGCTGAGAGACAGATCTGTGGACAGACGAGCAGAAAGACAAAAACAATCCAAACATTTCAAATGAAAAAGAAAAAGCAAAAAAAATATTGATTTTTTAAAAATGTTTTCTGAATAAAATTTTTAAAAAAATAGAGACAACAACACAGTTTTTATTTTTCATGCTGCCATCGCCACTTTACTGCTTCCTGTTTACCTATCACAATAAAAGACCAACAGAAATGACTGAACATTTTGAAGCTCAACAGAAAATCGGACAGAGACACAGAGTTTTTCAGACGTGTCCACGTCATCCTGTCCAGTTTGTCTCTGGACATCACGGAGCTCCGGACGCCACAGACGGCAATTTGTCTCCACTTGTGATGCCAACTCGGCGCCACTTTAAACTTTTCAGCTCATGCAGACACGATTTCACCTTTTTTACGATTTTATGTTTTCATGTTTTCACGATTTCACGCTCTCACGTTTTGTGTGGCGGGAACGTTTGGGTGTGAGCTCGCCTGGAGGACCCGTGATCAGCTGATCAGGGTCTCCGTGTCGTCAGCTCGTCGTTAAAATTAGAGAAGTGTTACGGGACACGGAGCGCTGCGTGCCGCTCCCGTGACATCGTCCGATCGTCCCTCTGTGATCGGGCGCTCTACGCGGGGAAGCAGATGGAGCAGCACTCCAGGCAGATCTCCAGGCAGTCGGACGAGCCGCAGCAGTCCTCCAGGATCCCGCAGTCCAGCGCGGCCTGACACGCCTCCTCCGTGCACGCCGCCTCCACGCAGCAGCAGCAGCCCGCCGCCGCCTCGCAACAGCCGGCCCCGCCCACGCCGCACGCCAGACACTCCCCAACCGCCGAACACATGGACAGCAGCTCACAGAAGAGACACGCCAGGAGACAGTGGACACAGCAGTCTGTGGGGACAGAGACAGTCAGGACAAAGAGAGACAATCGGGACAAAAATTGCCAACAAAAACCCAAATATTTTCTTTGAAAACTGCCAAGAAAATCAAAAAATAGAAAAAGAAAAACACTAAAAATGTTTAAAGAAAAAAAAAGCCTAAATGTTTCTTTCAAACTCGCAAAACCAAATTTGAAGGAAAAAAAAGCCTCCGCATGTTTTTAAAGAAGAAAAAGTTTGAATAAAAAATTTGTTTAAGAACAAAATAAAATCAAAAACTTTTCAAGAAAACCTTTTTGTCTTTAAAAACAAAAGATTTTTTCAGGAAAGAAAAAATGCTTGAAATTAAAAAAAAAAACAAAAAACAATTTTTAAAAAAAATAAAAATCAAACCGCGGGACACGTTTTCTTACAAAATCCTCAG
>NW_024658831.1:0-526 GCF_008729295.1 Plectropomus leopardus | reverse complement strand
GCGATAAAACGATAATGATATCAGTCACGATAGAATTTTTTGAAATATGAGATGTAATCGATAGAATGTCAATAGAACGAATTCCAGCCATGTCCACTCTGCTCTCATTCTCCGCCGGCGTCTCCGCCGATGTCCACTCTGCTCTCATTCTCCGCCGGCGTCTCCGCCAGTGTCCACTTCGCTCTCACTCTCCACCGATGTCTCCATCGAATGTCCGCTCCGCTCTTATTGTCCGCTGGTGTCTCTCTATGTCCACTCGCCCTCATACTACTACTTAGGGACGGTTCTGTAGCTGCAGCTTCCTGACAGTTTGGGGAACGTTCCTCTGTAGTTCCACTAGAACTCAAACACAATATTATTTTCTGCATTATTTTTGTACAATTCAAGTTATTATAAGAAGATAAGACAAAAAAAAAGCAAAATATATAAAAATGAAATTGATGTTGCTCTTGAAAATTACTATCTTTAAAAAAAGATGTGATTTTCCAGCTTTTTGTCTGAAATGTTTTTTAAATGAAAATGCACA
>NW_024658830.1:0-276 GCF_008729295.1 Plectropomus leopardus | reverse complement strand
CACACACACACACACACACACACACATTCACACACACACACACACTCTCTCTCTCACACACACGTCCTCTAGGGGCCTCTAACTTCCTGTATGCTGCTGACAAACAGGAAGTTGGCGTGCGGCTGTCAGGATGCTGATGCCTCACATCGTTTCCTCGTCCTCCCTCATCTCTCTTTCTTTCTCTCGGTCGTTCATCGCTCCCTCGTTCTCGCTCACGCTGCGTTTCTTCATCAGCGCTCCCTCTCTTCCTCTCCTCCTCCTGCTCGCTCTCTGCAG
>NW_024658829.1:0-457 GCF_008729295.1 Plectropomus leopardus | reverse complement strand
GTGTGTGTGTGTGTGTGTGTGTGTGTGTGTGCGTGCGCACATTTTTCAAACTTGTCAAACGCCTTCAGTAGCCAATCAGAGCGGAGCCCTGCGCCTACACCCCGTACCACACCTGCTGTGCAGAGTCAGGTTACCTGCTGTAACAAGCAGAGGTGGAGGAACAACTCCGATCCGTCACTGTAGTAAAACTACTCATACCACACAGTAAAATACCATACAAGCAAAGTACAAGTCCTGCATTCAGAAGTAAAAGTATTGAAGTGTTGTCAGTGAAGTGTAGGGTTAATAAAGAATGCTGATGAATAAGTCAGATTTAAAGTGACGGTCTAATCAAAGGTGAACTGTCTTCACAGTAAAGACATCGTAGCGCCCCCTGTGGCTCAGAGGAAAACTGTTTGTTATTGATGAAAATATTTACTGATTTTGTTTGTTACGCTCGTGTTTACGCACAACAAAT
>NW_024658828.1:0-455 GCF_008729295.1 Plectropomus leopardus | reverse complement strand
ATTGAGGAGCCCACCCCCGGGTCCCCAGACCCTGCTTCCCCAACGGAAGGCGTGTCGGTGGGATTGAGGAGGTCTTCGAAGTATTCCTTCCACCGATCCACAACATCCCGAGTCGAGGTCAGCAGCCCCCCGTCGCCACCATACACAGTGTTGACGGAGTTACTGTCTCCCCCTCCTGAGACGCCGGATGGTGGTCCAGAACCTCTTCGAAGCCGTCCGGAAGTCGTTTTCCATGGCCTCGCCGAACTCCTCCCATGCCCGGGTTTTCGCCTCGGCGACCGCCACCGCCGCATGCCGCTTGGCCTGTCGGTACCTGTCTGCTGCCTCCGGAGTCCCACAGGCCAAGAAGGCCCGATAGGACTCCTTCTTCAGCTTGACGGCACCCCTTACCGCCGGTGTCCACCAGCGGGTTCGGGTGTTGCCGCCCCTACAGGCACCAACCACCTTACGGCCAC
>NW_024658827.1:0-265 GCF_008729295.1 Plectropomus leopardus | reverse complement strand
GACACTAACCTAATAATGATAAAAAAAAGTTTATTTTCCAGTAAAGGTCTCTTTTTAGACCCAGCCTGAAGGTGTGCGTGTGAAGTTTTGGGGTGTCACTGTGCCCTTTCACCCCTCGGCGTGAAGCAGTGGGAATTTCTGGGGATTTGGAGGGGGGGCAGATTTGTTTTGAAACTCTAGCATGGCCTGGAGGGGTGGAGCTCTGACCTTTACTCAGGATGGCTGGGGTCTAAATATGTGTGTGTAAGTGTGTGTGAGTGTGTGT
>NW_024658826.1:0-389 GCF_008729295.1 Plectropomus leopardus | reverse complement strand
TGTGTGTGAGCGCTCTGTGTGTGTGAGTGCTCTGTGTGTGTGAGTGTGAGTGCTCTGTGTGTGTGTGAGCGCTTTGTGTGTGTGAGTGCTCTGTGTGTGTGTGTGAGCGCTTTGTGTGTGTGAGTGGTCTGTGTGTGTGTGTGTGAGTGGTCTGTGTGTGTGTGAGTGCTCTGTGTGTGAGTGCTCTCTGTGTGTGAGTGCTCTGTGTGTGTGTGAGTGCTCTGTGTGTGAGCGCTCTGTGTGTGTGTGAGTGCTCTGTGTGTGTGAGTGCTCTGTGTGTGTGTGAGTACTGTGTGTGTGAGTGCTCTGTGTGTGTGTGTGTGTGAGTGCTGTGTGTGTGTGTGTGTGTGTGAGTGCTCTGTGTGTGTGAGTGCTCTCTGTGTGTGAGT
>NW_024658825.1:0-402 GCF_008729295.1 Plectropomus leopardus | reverse complement strand
CCGCTGCACACGAGCCAAAGTCAGAGTACATTTACTCTACTACTGTACTTCAGTACTAATGTGAGGTACTTGTACTTTCACAGGAGTGTTTTCTTTCATGTCACTTTATATTTTTACTCCATTTCAGAAGGAAACATTGTACTGCTACTCCACAACATTTATCTGAACGCTTTAGTTGCTTTACTGATTAGGATTTCTTTCCTAAAAAAACATAACGTTGTTATAAACATGTTATAAATTTATTTACCAAACATTTTACACAAGAACAGATGTCACGATTAGTTGATTAATCAGTTGGTTGATTGACAGAAAATAAATTGCAACTACTTTTTCTTTTCTTTTTTTACTTTATAATTTCAAGTTTTGCAGTGTTTTTTTGTTCTTTTAATTTTGAGTTTTAAA
>NW_024658824.1:0-695 GCF_008729295.1 Plectropomus leopardus | reverse complement strand
CACACACACACACACACAAATACACACTGTGTAACACACACACACCTCTCTCTGCGTGTCAGGACGGACGTGTCTCACCTTGTCCACGTTGCCGTAGAGACAGAGAAGGTTGAAGACGCGACTGCAGTTCATCTTGGTTGGATGCAGACCGCTCACCATGGCGACCGAGCCGGAGGACGAGGACGTCTTTGGGAGGAGCAGCCGGTAGGAGACGATGTCCCGCACCTCCTCGCTGCTCCTCCTGTACCCGCTGATAGCAGGAGGAGACAGCAGGGGACAGTGTGGACCTGCAGAGACACAACACACTGAGAGAGGAGACACACTGGAGGACAGACAGGATGAGACAGACAAAGAGAGAGACAGAGAGAGAGGGAGACAGACAGACAGCGAGTACCGTAGCAGTTGGACGGATGTTGTCCCAGGATGGCCTGACGGTGTCTCTTCTGTCTTCGCTCTGAAACACAAACGGAGCAGCAGGAAAATGAAGAGAAATTTATTATTTTACAAAAATTAAATTAAAGTCAGTGAAGTTAAATAAATGTGACAGTCATGATTTATTTCATGACTCATCAGTTTATTTCATTATACAGTTATCATGACTCATCAGTTTATTTCATTATACAGTTATCATGACTCATTGTGTGTGTCTGTGTGTGTGATTGGCTATATGTGTGTGTGTGTTTGTGAGTGTGGGC
>NW_024658823.1:0-368 GCF_008729295.1 Plectropomus leopardus | reverse complement strand
GGGGGGTTCTCCGGGTATATGGGGTTTCGGACTCCCTGATACGGGCTGTCCGTTCCCTGTATGACCGGTGCCGGAGCTTGGTCCGCATTGCCGGCAGTAAGTCGAACTCGTTTCCGGTGAGGGTTGGACTCCGCCAGGGGTGCCCTTTGTCACCGATTCTGTTCATAACTTTTATGGACAGAATTTCTAGGCGCAGCCAGGGTGTTGAGGGGGTCCGGTTTGGTGACCTCAGGATTAGGTCTCTGCTCTTTGCAGATGATGTGGTCCTGTTGGCTTCATCGGGCCGCGACCTTCAGCTCTCACTGGATCGGTTCACAGCCTAGTGTTAAGCGGCTGGAATGAAAATCAGTACCTCCAAATCCGAGACC
>NW_024658822.1:0-730 GCF_008729295.1 Plectropomus leopardus | reverse complement strand
TTATTATTATCTGTATTATTTTTATTATAGATAGGCTTTTCCAAATAGCCTAAGATGCACAACAGAAATTATTGTCAAATTTGAACACTTTGTACTTTTTCACTCAGATGTTATTTTGAAGATGTTTGTGATGAAGCAGCTGCAGTTCAACGGTTCAACTACAAAAACGGCGTATAACATCTTTGTATAATAAAAATGGACTTTATAGTCAGAAATAAGTTATTTTCTTTTTTTTTACGAGAAATATTACATTCATAAATGTTAATGGACTCAAATAGACTGACAGACGGCCGAAAAAACACTCAGCATTTATCATCCGCTCAACACTTTGGTTGATACCCCATGTATATATCCATCTATATGTGTCTATATCTATATGCATATATACGTATATATATATGTGTGTGTGTGTGTGTGTGTGTATATGTGTGTATGTGTGTATATACACAGTTATATCTAGTTTGTCTTTTTTCTTCTGTCTTGTTTCCAGAATTCTGTTTTTTGTTTGTTTGTTTATTTAATGACTTTGTAAACATGTCGGAGCCTTCTGTGAGACCTGAAAAACAAACAAACAAACAAACAAACAAACAAACAAACAAAGCTGCGGCTGCGGAGAGTCTCCAGCAGAGGGCAGCGTGACGTCACTGAGGACACAAACTGCTGCATGAACCAGAGAAGAAGAAGAAGACGAAGACGAAGAAGAAGAAGAAGAAGAAGAAGAAGAAGAAGA
>NW_024658821.1:0-1715 GCF_008729295.1 Plectropomus leopardus | reverse complement strand
GCGTAAATTAACAAACATTAATAATTAATATAGAAATGATAAGTCTGGACCTCTTTCCAGAGGTCTGTGAGATTGTCCCCCGGCGCTTTTTGCTTATAAACAAGCTCCTTCCTTGTGTTTTTTCTGCAATCTGTCACCACATTTACATTCAAAGTAAAAAAAAAAAATCCATTTGTGAATCAGTTTGTTTCACTGCCCCTGCACACCCTCAGGGCCGTCAGTTGAACATCCCTTCTGTAGTCCTGCTGTCAGCATCTTGCAGCGATATTGCCTGGTGTCTCGAAATGTATCTGTGGCACTCAAGCTTGTGCGACCAACCAAAAGTACAGAGGATAGGGTTTTGGTTGTGTCAGTAACACTACTGCTACAGGAAAACACTGAAACCTCATGTCTGATTAAATGCGGATATATTTGTTTTGTTTTAAAAAAATGGTTTTTGTGTTCCATGTCCGCTAATAACATACCTAGTTGCCATTCACTTGCGTTGACGGTGTTCCTCCGTGGTTGTTTTCTGCTCTCTGTCTACTGCGATTCTCTCGTTCCTCATCTTCTTCATCTCTTTCCTCATTGCCACTGTGGTTCTTACAATATAGTCTTAAAACACACACACACACACACACACACACACACACCCCCACACACACACAAAGAGGAGGATTTGTAAGTAACAAAATACAGTAATGGCAATGCAATGCAAAGCAGTGGTTACTTTAAAAGTGTCATGTGGTTCAGTCAAGCTGTAAAGCATTAAGGTTCTTTTCATTTCTCTCTTTGGTGCCTCCTCGTCTGCTTTTTCCTGCATCCTCCTGCCTGGGAACCTGAAAGTGCAGCATCTTGAAGGATTTCTGAATTCCTAAGATGCATCTTGAGGAAAAAGGAGGTTTGCCGGGGGAGCTATAAACGCCTGGGATACAGAGATGTTTCCTTTGTGTATGTTTTTTTCAGCACCCGTGACGTATTAAAGGGACACAGCTGGAATACACAAATCATGGCAGCAGCAGGACTTTACAAATGTAAGTATTCCTTCTATACTCATAAGCTGTATTAGTATTTTAAGATAATAAAATGTGCAAACTGTCTGCAATTCCCCGTTTGTTGAGCGCACAGGAAGCAGTTGTGCCACAAGTCATATTTAATTGACATTGCTTTAAAATGACGACTCCTGAGCACAGATGTCGAATTCTTCTTGAATGCCTGCTGCTTTGACCTTTCTCTCTTTGTGTCTCCTGTCCTTGCTTCCCCGGCTTGAATCTCATGCAGGGGGGACCAAAATGCAAGGAGAGGAGGAAAGGAATTGAGGATGTGCAAAACTGAGAAATGAGATGAGGGGTCACAGTTAAAGGTGCCCGGTGGAGATCATTTTTTGTGGGCAACACAATGCACATTCCTGCTGATAATTTCAGGCTGTTCCACAGCTAGCAGCGGTTACACGCATAAAAAGAAAGACTTAATAAAGAAAAGAGGAAGACTGCAAGTTGGCTACTGAAGATATACACTCACCGGCCACTTTATTAGGTACACCTTGCTAATACCGGGTTGGACCCCCTTTTGCCTTCAGAACTGCCTTAATACTTTGTGGCAAAGCTTCAACAAGGTACTGGAAACAGTCCTCAGACAGTTTGGTCCATACTGACATGATAGCATCACGCAGTTGCTGCAGATTTGTCAGCTGCGCATCCATGATGCGAATCTCCCGTTCCACCACATCCCAAAGG
>NW_024658820.1:0-558 GCF_008729295.1 Plectropomus leopardus | reverse complement strand
AGACTAAATGCTGAATGTGAGCTGTTGTGCGTGCAGGTCTGTGCGGTTGCTGCTGGGCGCTGCGTCCTCGCTACAAGCGGCTGGTTGACAATATTTTCCCAGAAGACCCAGAGGTAAACACACACACACACACACGCATGCAGTGAGTAAAATAAGTTGTAAATATCTATAAAATATAAAAATGTGAAAATCTTCTTTCAAAAACAACGAAGAAGACAATGAGCAACGAGAGAAGAAATGACCCAAAACACGAGCAAGAGATCAGTAAAAAGTAGAAGAAAATTCCTGAAACGTTATTTTTTTAAAAGAGTTTTAAAAGAACATGAACAAAGAAATTAGCTTTGAAAAGACGTTTAAATAATTCAATCAAATTTAAAGTATGACATTTTTTGTTGTTAATTTTATTTTTTCTGATTTTCCAAAGTTTTTAAACTGTATGGACTTTTTTTTAAAGCTGCACTAAAGTAACACAGAGAGGCGGAAGATTTTCACATTTTTATTTTTCACTCACTGTGTGTGTGTTTTGTGTGTGTGTGTGTGTGTGTGCGTGTTGTGTGT
>NW_024658819.1:0-360 GCF_008729295.1 Plectropomus leopardus | reverse complement strand
GTGTAGAAGACAGGATATAAACACACACGCATGTGCGCACGTGCACACGTGCACACACACACACACACACACACACAAAGAAAAGATGGACTGGGAGATGTAAACAATTATCACAATGAGAAAATGGACCGCTGAAGCCATCCTGTAACAGCAAGTAAAACACGCTAGCTATTAAGACGTTGGCGGGACGGCATCACTGATCAATTGTGGGAATTCAGTTGTAAACACTGTCTATCAGCAGAAGGAGAGGAAGGATCTGTTGGTGTGTTGTGTGTTTTTTGTGTGTATTCATGTGATAAACTCCTTTGTGTTGCATTTGCTAACATCTATGCACATACATGGATGTGTTTGTATACAGTA
>NW_024658818.1:0-444 GCF_008729295.1 Plectropomus leopardus | reverse complement strand
TGTGCGTGTGCGTGCGTGCGTGCGTGCGTGCGTGCGTGCGTGTGTTTCAGGAGTGTGTGAGCCGAGCTGAAGCCTCAGCGAGCTTCTCTCTGCACACACAGACCTGATTAGAGAGTCTGTGCTAAAAGAGAAAAAAAAGGTTTCACACAGCTTGTGCTTGTGGTTTCTGACCTTTGACCTCTGAGCTGACATCCTACTGGGTTTTCACAATAAGAGCCTTCTGTGTGGTGATTCACCAAAACATACTGTGCTTTGTTAAAATTCATCTGAACTCACATATCCTCTATATTTTGTATTTTCTCTCTGTTATTTGTGTTTGTTCTCCTGTTTCATGTAAAAACTTATTTCAGATTTCTGTATCCTTTATTTTGTTTGTGTATTTATTTCCTTTTAGCATTTCATCTAAAGCATCTTTGAGTTCTTAGAAAAGCACTATCTAGTCCT
>NW_024658817.1:0-510 GCF_008729295.1 Plectropomus leopardus | reverse complement strand
GGAGAGAGGAGGAGAGAGGAGGAGGAGAGAGGGGAGAGGAGGAGAGAGGAGGAGGAGGAGAGAGGAGGAGGAGAGAGGGGAGAGGAGGACAGAGGAAAACAGAGAGGAGGAGAGGAGCAGGAGAGAGAGGAGGATGCAGAAAGGAGGAAGAGAGAGGAGGAGAAGAAGATAAAAGGAGGAGAGGAGCAGAGGAGAGGAGGAGGAGAGGATAGGAGAAGGAGAGAGGAGGAGAAATGAGGAGGAGGAGGTGAAGAGAGGAGGAGGAGAGGAGCAGGAGAGGATGTGGAGAGGAGGAGGAGAGGGGAGGAGAGAAGGAGAGACGAGGAGGAGAAGATATGAGGAGGAGAGGAGCAGAGGAGAGGAGGAGGAGGAGGAGAGAGGAGCAGCAGCTCTATTAAATTAATCCAGCTCTGTGTCTCTGAGCAGTTTAACAAGTGAGAATGAACGAAGGGTTAAATCAGCTGAACCTCCACACACACACACACACACACACACACACACACACACACA
>NW_024658815.1:0-420 GCF_008729295.1 Plectropomus leopardus | reverse complement strand
TTTTTTTTTATAATTTCTTGCTGTTTTTTGGACCTTTCTCTTTTATTAAGTTTCTTATCACCCTCTTCCCATGTGTTTGACAAAGCCTATTTGCTTTGGTATCAAAGGGTTAAGTGCTGATTTCCCCCCCCCCCCCCCCGGGGTTGTCCCCGCCGGGGGCCCCCTCCCCCCCACAGTTTCTCTCTTCTCCCCCTCCTGCTGTGACCCCCAATCAGCCGTCGTCTTACAGTCGACCACAGAGGAGTGAGACGCAGTGATCCATCACTCTGCTTCACTTCTCAGGGACACAAACTGAGTCTGATCTCAGTAATATGAGCTGAGACATACGTGACACACACTTACACACACTCACACACACACACACACTCGCACTCGCACACACACACACACACACACACACACACACACTCGCACACACAC
>NW_024658814.1:0-902 GCF_008729295.1 Plectropomus leopardus | reverse complement strand
GTGTGTGTGTGTGTGTGTGTGTGTGTGCGCGTGTGTGTGTGTGTTTACTTTATTTTTGATAAGCTGTACATCAAGAACAAGCCACACAAATGGGGGTTCAAGTTTTTTGCCAGGGCTTCTGAGGATGGCTTCATTCACAATATGGTGCTATACCAGGGGAAGACTACGGTGGCCCACGGTGTCCCCCTGCTGCTGAACAACACGCCATGGGCGCCACCAGCCAGATAGTGTCCGCTCTGTTCAGTACCATTTCCTCCTCCACCACCACAGCTATCTTTGCAGACAACTTCTTCACCAGCCTGGAGTTGGTGCGGTATCTCAAGGACAGGACCTGCACGTACACAGGAACAGCCAGGGACAAAAGAGTCGGCCAGCTTCCGCTCAAGTCCATCAAGGAGATGGAGAAGAAGGCTGTCCCTCATGGTACATATGACTACATAACCATTGATGATGGGATCCTGGCCCTCAGGTGGAAGGACAACAAGGTTGTCACTCTGCTGTCAACAGACAAGGGGGTGAAGCCCATGTCCTCAGTGAGCTGCCCAGCTGTCATCAAGAGCTACAATGCAAACATAGGCGGCATTGACAAGAGCAACATACTGGTCCACCTCTACTGTACCCCCTTGAAATCTAAGAGGTGGTACATGCATTTGTTTGCTTATGCAATTGATGTCGGTCTTACGAATGCCTGGGTCATATACAGGCGGGACTGCAAGGCTCCATGCCCTTGTCTACAGCAACCGCCAGACCTGCAAGTACTGCAGCAGGAAGGGGAACATAAAGAGGTCAAATGTGGTCTGCAGGGTGTGCAAGATCCACCTGTGCCCCAATGCAGAGCGTAACTGTTGTTATTTATGTTATATATATGTGTGTGTGTGTGTGTGTGTGTGTGTGTGTGTGCG
>NW_024658813.1:0-610 GCF_008729295.1 Plectropomus leopardus | reverse complement strand
GAGAGAGAGAGAGAGAGAGAGAGAGAGAGAGAGAGAGGTAAAGCAATAGAGTGACAACATGGAGAAAGACAAATGGGGACAGAGGAGGAGGACAGAGAGACAGATTAGGGGACAGACTGAGAAATGAAAGTGATGCTCAGAGAAAAAAAAGCAAACACTGACAGAGTGAGAGCTGAAAAAAAAACATTTCTGTGGTTGTTATTTTGCTGGAAGCTGATCTCATGTTTGTCTGTTTTTGGGAATAGCTACATGAATTTGACAGAAAACTGTTTTTTTTATGAACCTGTACAACAAAAAAGGCAAGTCTAAATCTTAAAATGAGAGTAGACATAAACACCATCATTACAATTCGACTGTCGCCAAAGTAAAGAGAGGGGAAGCATAAAACGAAGGCAGATTTCTCTCTGGTTTTATGAATCAGCGTTTCGGCACATTCTCAGGAAATGAAGCCAAAAACAGAATCCACATCATGAGTCAGTAAATCATGTGTGAAACCACCTTTTTACACTATAGACTAATCACTATAGATACATTTGACTTATTTTTAAAGAGAAAGTCACCTCAGTCTGTCCAGAATTCAAAGACTAATAGTTATATCATGTAACTCTCA
>NW_024658812.1:0-673 GCF_008729295.1 Plectropomus leopardus | reverse complement strand
ACTGGAAATCTGGAAAATAGCTCCATACATTTGAGAGCACCATCCATCTTTAATCTCTTAGTAAGTTGGCTTATCATGCAAGCGGCTGCAGTCTATATTTAACTGAAATTTGTGTCAAGGTCAAACAGACATGCACAAGCAGGAACAAAATGTATAACAACAGATTTTACCTGCAACTCAAGTCCAAAAGTTTGTGCTGTCATGTTTTACCTAAGGCATCTTCTTATTACAAATGCTCAAATACATGAGGTTTCAATTTAGTTCAAATTGGTTATATTTATTTTCAGTTATATTTTATTTAAATTGATTAAAGATGAAAGCATAACATGCTATAGCTGCAGTAAAAATATTTGTGAATGAAAAGTTACAGAAAGTTTTAAAAATTCACTTTCACTTCTTAAAAAAGAAACTTTCCTTTCTCTTTTTTTAAAAAAAAACTATTGCCTCCTTCAACACAGAATTCAGGTTTGTTTACAATAATAATGCCCTACATGCTCACTTAGAGGTGTTCAGCTGTGATATTGTGTGACAAAAAGTCTGTATGAATCACCTCTCATTTCAACCCAGATGCAGAATGGGAACAACAGATACAGGAGGTTTGGTCTCTGGCATAATGCTATTTTCCATTCATAAGGTATACTTTGTTACATAATAACAATAACAACAACAATAA
>NW_024658811.1:0-635 GCF_008729295.1 Plectropomus leopardus | reverse complement strand
CACACACACACACACACACACACACACACACACACAGAGTTATACATGTACAATTGCAGGCCAGGTCTAGTTGGACTCCTGTGGCTCTCCTCCACCGCCATCAGTCAAGTTTAAGAGTCTGGAGACAGAAGCAACTCCCCTAACACACACAGCTGGACAAGGATGCCATTGAGCTCCACAGTGGACGCCTTTTAGGAACATTTTATAGTTACTGCAGGGAAAAGTCAGCCTGGAGCAGCTACCTACAGTGGCCCTTTGAGAAACAGCCGATCATGTCTTCCAAGGAAATCATTACAGAAATCAAAATATTATAGGTAACAGCTGTGGTTCATGTGCTCTTTGACTAGTGAAGAGGAAGTCATGTGTCTCATTTTTAGGAAAGTAGTCTAGCCCAGAGCAGTGCGGGTTTAACCCTTCGAAACCTGGATGAATGTCGGTTTTCTTATGCTACATTTAGATGCTGTTCGCAAGCTATTTAACCCTTGAACTCTGAGCAATTTGGTTTGATTTCTATTCACAACATAAGGAAAAAGGCAATGACAAGCTTGGCAAGAAATGCCCCACAAATAACAAGAAACTGGTAAAAGTTGACCAAAAAAAATATCTGAAAAAAATAAAATAAAATAAAAAAATAA
>NW_024658810.1:0-2629 GCF_008729295.1 Plectropomus leopardus | reverse complement strand
AAAATTAAAATCAAAATTGTTGTATTTTTACACTGAACATGTACATGCTGACTATATATTTAATATGGAAAGCTAAGGATACTTTTTTAAAAATATTTAAATAAATTACATAATGACATGTTTCCTTACTGTCTTTTTTTGTAATTTTTTTAGGTGTGTTGTGAGTGATACTGCTGAGTACAGCGCTGTGGCCACCAACTCACATGGCACAGCTACCAGCAAGGCGACAATTACTGTGAAGAGTAAGTCATCCTTTATTCTGGCTCTGTACTATAATAATATCAGTAATATATAGCACCGTTATTCACATGTTTCTCCCGGTAATAATGATTTTATTTCCTTCACAGGACCATCAGGAGCCGGGGAGTCCTGCCAGCTTGGTATAGGTGAGGGAGGAGAGGGTTCGGATGGAGTTTTAAAAAATTTTTGGTTGGAATCAGGCCCAGACACAACCAGTTCAACCACACGGGCTACAAATAGCCGAGCATGTGAGAGGCCTGATAAGTGGTGGAAACTATTGTAAGAAGTTGTTGTCCTCGTTTGAGACGCACGCACACAGAGTAAAAAACAGGAGGAACCTCAGTGTAAACAGTTCAATCTGTTATAATCAGTTTTATAAACTAATTAAATAATGTTGGAATTCAGCAAAATATTACCTTCAAAATTTTATAACATGAGACAATATCACCGCTCCAAACCCCACAATGTCTCCCAGTGGTTGTCCAGTTAGTCATTTGGAAATGTTGGAAAACACATTAGCACAAAAAATTGATGTTGGGAAAAAAATTCCCCCGGGAAATTTTTTTTTTCCCACCATTTGATGTTGGAATTACTTTTTAATTTTTTTCCACCATTATGAAAAAAATCCATAATTAATTTTTTTTTCCACCATCATTTTTTTTCACAATCTATGTTTTTTTGTCCCTTTATGGGCTCCATAATTTTACATCCATATTTAACATCGACTGTATGATTTTGAAACCGCCGTCATCATCACTTAATGTCTACCTTTTGACTCATGTACACTGCATTTCACTCAATGTGTTATGAAAGGTTATTGATTATTAAGAGTAATGTTTCACCTTTTGCTCAGTGCCCCATCTGACTGACATCCATCCCAGTAAGCTGGAGGTGAGTCTGCTGGATCGGTTCCGGGTGAGTTTCGGTGTGGAAGGCGGCTCCATCAGTCTGGTGTGCACCATGGTGGTCGTCCCCGACCTCCCCAACGTGCCCCCCCTCGCCCAGTGGTACAGAGACGGTAAGACATTCATTCATGCATTTGTCCAGCGTGCCCTGTTCTTTTGTTATTAATGTTTCATTTGCATTTTGTCATTATTTTATTGATCTGTTTATTTATTTTTATTTAAAGCTTCCTGTAACACCTGTAAACATAATAACAGCCCACAATGTAATACAAACTGCAAACTTTTCATGTATCAATCCCACAAACAAAATTAATTTCCCACAAATGTAATAACAGTTGCCTACTACTAACATAATAAGACATTTTCTGCAAATGTCCACAAAACATGTCCGCGCCAGTGCGGGCTTTCCGCATGCTGGAGCGGGATTTCGGACATGTTCGCGCTGGAGCAGGCTGTCGCATATGTCCGTGGCGCTGGAGTGGGCAGTTGGACATGTAATATCATCATAAAAATATCATGTTATTCACATAATTGTAATTCAGCTAACATTTAATCCATTATTTCCCTGTTCATGATCTTTTTATTTTATCCTTAATTGTGCAGTAATTTGAAAAGGCTGTTTAAATGTGAGAGCTGTTAATTAATCATCAATAATCGGTCTGATGATCTATGATGATAATTGTGGTATCACCTTGAAGATGGTTTACAGGGATGTTCATTATTATTATTGTTTATTGAACTTTCCAGCATTATATAAAAATTAAAAGCTCCGTCTTAAACAAACGTCATATATATGTCTTTTCTGGACATTTGCAGGACATTTTGTATTATGTTCGCAGTGGCAACTGCTGATACGTTTGTGTGATTATTACATTAAAATCTGTGTAACTGTGTATTTTCGTCACTCCTCACTGTGTCTTCCGTTTATTATTGATTATTTCCATTCATCTGCTAACAGATAAACTGCTGAAACCCGGTAAGCTGGTGGAGATATCTGTGGGCGGAGGCGCCGCCCGTCTGACGCTGCCTCACCTGGCCAAGGACGACGAGGGCCTCTACACCCTCCGCATCTTTACCAAGGACGGCACCGCCGAGCACAGCGCCTACCTGTTTGTTTCAGGTAGGACACGTGACTCTGCGTCACGTAACATTTTAACACCTATAAATGATAAATATATTATAAATAATAATTGGGTCACGCTGTTATGGAAATCTGCTAAATTGCTTTTCTGCAAAAATAAATATTTAATGCACATATCAGGAACAACAGTTTAAAAATAAATAGATCAATTTAAAAGGACAGTATTGATAGTAATAGTCTAAAAAAATACTGAAACATCAAACCTAGAAGCAAATCTAGATACAGATAAATTATTAGATTTTAGCGATATATGTTGCAATAAATGTATTGTGCAGTGTTTCTTTTATAAACAATATAATTTAAATGTCAGGAGTAAACACTTTTTAATTTTTCAGTAAAACAG
>NW_024658809.1:0-405 GCF_008729295.1 Plectropomus leopardus | reverse complement strand
TCCTGAAGGGACTGAATATGTTGGTTAACCCTTTGAAACCTGGCTTTCAAAAACACAGAAATAAGGAAATGAGCAGCTTAACAAGAAATGACCACAAAATTAGCAGGAAATTAGTAAAAAGTTACAGAAAAAGAACAAGAAAAGGACAAAAAAAGTGCAGAAAATTAATCTATCAAACAGATAAATGGATAGATATATAAATATATGTTGTTGTTTTTTCTGCAACATAATTTTAAATATATACTTATGGTAATTACAAATATAGTTTTATGGACATTTTTTCCTAGTTTTTGATATTTTAAAAAATTATTCTCCCCTTTCACCCCTAAATGGCTTGCCTTGGTGTCTGAATGCAGTACAAGAAAACTGGAGAAAAGGAAGCAAATAAAAAAGTAAAAGAACAAA
>NW_024658808.1:0-628 GCF_008729295.1 Plectropomus leopardus | reverse complement strand
CTTGTCCATTTTTGGGTCATTTCTTCTCATTTCCCTCTACCCATTTTTATGACAGATTTCAAGCAAATTTGTTTTTGTTTCAAAGTTAACTAAACAAGCCACTATAGAATTCTGGCTCTGGAGATGTGGTGGATTAAAACTTACATGGTTTTAAATGTCTGAAATACATCAAATTTGTATCTAAAAGAAACCTGTAAACAGTCTAACATACGGCCAGATAATACTATGACTTTAAGTAAACCATTAGCTAGATTATCACACTCAGTGATACTGCAGCGTTTAGCCAATGACGGCGAGTGAACGAGACTCCTTTTTGTCTTTGAACCAAACTTAAATATATTGCAGTTTGAAACTTATCAGCAGTGGTGTGATAAACTGTCTAGAAATAAAGATAACCTACCTGATGATGGCTGTTGTAGTACATTTAGTTCAGCAGAGAGATAATCCACATCACCACACGACTTTGCACACCTGGTATTGATACACCTGTGAATGCTGTCCAGCTTCAGCAAGTTAAACAGCAAATTAAACAGCCTACTTCATGTAACACGTTGCTTCTGGCTTTATACATATATAAATAAAGACAGATAGATAGATAGATAGACAGATAGATAGATAGATAGATAGA
>NW_024658807.1:0-345 GCF_008729295.1 Plectropomus leopardus | reverse complement strand
AAGCTTTTGTGGCATTGTGGCTTTTAATTGAACTTTATCTATTTAATTATTGACTTTATTTATTATATTTTAGTCTGTTTCACAGTTTTACTGATTCCTAGATCATTTTTTTGACATATTTATTATTTTACTTTGTGCTGTCATCCTATCATTCTTGTTTATTATTTATTTATTTATTTTTATCTCTCTATATATAGGTTTTATCTTGCCTCTGGTATTGCCTCATCTATGGCAGTGTTTCCTCAATTCCTCGTTTTAATGAGTAATCCCATTGTAAGGGGTTTACTTAATCACAAAGTCTTGTTTTTCTTCATGTGTTTGTTTGCTTCTTTGTGTCTTTGTGTT
>NW_024658806.1:0-212 GCF_008729295.1 Plectropomus leopardus | reverse complement strand
CAATCTCCGGGTATTTTGCACGAGCTGCAGGAGCACGAGCGCTGATCAACAAGTGAAGTGATTTTAACGTGAGGGAGTGAACTTTATTATTACAGCAGACGCACAGACACGACGGTCTGCAGAGACCACCAACTCTTCACAGGAGAGGAAACGCAAAATTTTCCAATGAATGAACACACACACACACACACACACACACACACACACACACA
>NW_024658805.1:0-967 GCF_008729295.1 Plectropomus leopardus | reverse complement strand
CACACACACACACACACACACACACACACACACACACACAGACTACTTCTGCAAAGTTGCAAAGTCAAACTGCTGAAACTGGTTTCAGGTGGTTAATTTTAAACGTCAGCAGAAGAATGTAACAATATTTTTAACACTTTGGTTGAACATTATCAAATTGATCTTTTCCTTTGAATTATCGCTGATTTCTGTTGATTTTGGGGAAATTACAGTTTAATGTTGATGAATAATACTCGTGTATGCTTTTATCTTCAGTTATCTTCAGTGAAATAAATAATTAACTGCTTCATTAACAGCTCCGTGTTTGAGGAACGACAACGCCACACACGGACAGAACATGCAAAAATGACTCGGAAACTGGTGAAATGTAACTAAATACACTTACTCAAGTACTGCACTTAGGTACAAATTTGAGGTACTTTTCTTCAGTATTTCCATTTTATGCTACTTTCTACTTCTACTCAACTACATTTCAGAGGAAAATATTAGAGTTTTGACTCCACTAGAATTATTTTAAAACTTTACTTTGTATATTCATATTTTATATCAATAATGTACATTTGCAAACAGTTTATTATGATATATTCTTATAGGTTAAATGACTAAAGGAGTACACAGAACTATTGAAATGAACTCCACCTTTACCTGCTGCAAAATTAACCTTTTAAAACCTGGATCAACATGCTGCATTCAGATGTTTTTCACAAGCATTTGGACCTTTTAAACAGGAGCACACTGACTTTATTTCTTTCAAAGATACTGGAAAAAAAACTATCAGTAATTTGACAAGAAATGTCTCAGAAATTTCTTTTTTCAATTGAAAAACAAGATACAAGGTAGATTTATTTGTAATTTTTCTTAAATGAAAAACAAAGAGAAAATGACCTGATATTTACCATTTAAAAAATCACCAAATTAATAAATAATTAGGTAAAAAAACAAGAAAACTATATTTAGAATTATTATA
>NW_024658804.1:0-741 GCF_008729295.1 Plectropomus leopardus | reverse complement strand
ACACACACACACACACACACAGGCACATATTCATACATTTTGGAACACACACAGGTTTCCATCTATGTGTGTTTAAATGTGACTGTTTGTCTTTCAGAGCCGAGGACGCAGGACTCTCGAGGAGGCCCCGATGATGAAGATGAGGACGGGGAGGAGCACGGTCCGACACAGAGCAATGGAGAGGAGGAAAAGGACGGGGAGGAAGAGGAGGAGGCGGTACACTGGAGGGGTCCAGGTCAGTACACTAACAGGGTTTCCATACCGCCAATACAGACACTAACTAACAAATATACTAACACAAAAGAAAAGTAAATCGTGATTTTTGGTCTGAATTTATTCTAATTTTGGCCCTAAATCAGGGATTGTGAAAAGTTCTTTATACATATACAGGAAGCATCTAAATCACAAGGTGTTCACCTTCTGAGTTGAAGCGATAGTTCAGGTCTCCTGAAGTGGGGTTTTGTGATTATTGTGTTACACAGACCAGACCGACTGATTGAGAAAAACAGTCATTTTATCACGCTGGAGACAGGAGCTGTTGGTCTACTGCTGCCTCAGTCTGTTAGTTAATTTGTGTTTCTGTGAAGTAACAGTAGACGAGAAGAAATGACTTAAAAAATTACAAGAAATCAGTAAAAAGTTAGAAAAAACACAAAACAAAACAAGAAAATTACCATAATAAATTGCAAAAAAACCCCACTTTTTTCTTTTTTGTAACATAATATTAAATATATGATTAAA
>NW_024658803.1:0-780 GCF_008729295.1 Plectropomus leopardus | reverse complement strand
GTGTGTGTGTGTGTGTGTGTGTGTGTGTGTGTTATAATGAGAGCAGTCGCAGCGATCAGGTAAAGGTTGTCAGTTGTTTCGTCTCTGCAGCCAAAAACAGCGACAGAATCACGTTGGCAGCTAAATTTACTCGTCTGTCTGGTCGCTGAGAAGCTGCAGATCTCGTTTAGAAGTTTAGAAAAAAGACTTCATTGTCGTCCGTCTGCAGCGAGACGCTCCGAGCTGAGAGGAGCCGACCCTGAAAACATACAACAACCAACAGGACACGCTAAAAACACGCAGAGCAACAATAACAGTGACGACAGTCGAAAGAAATGTTTGCTCATATTTTCACTGTAGAAACGTTAAAGCGGTCGGAGCTCGAACGTTTCGTCAGTGTTTCATCAAACTGCACCAACAGTTTTGATGGTTTCATGTTTTTGGATATTTGGCAGGTCAGTTTTCATACATGAGGATGTTTTTACCTTCAGAGTTTTTGGTGCATGAAGAAAACAAAATCAGACAGACGAAAAAACAAGCAGAAATATTCTGGTTATGTAATGTTGAAAATGCTTTGTGAGAAAGTTCAAAAAGAAATCACTAAAATCTTTGGCACCTCCGTTAGCAAAAACCTTCTGTGTTTATTTCTCAGGGAAAAAAAACAAATACGTGTATGTGAAGAAAGATTTAAGAAAAGTATTATATATATAAATAAATTTATATGATACAAAACATTTTTTCCTTATTTGTTCTCTGTTTGTCTCACCTGATAACTCTTAATAATACCCAAATATTATCCAT
>NW_024658802.1:0-972 GCF_008729295.1 Plectropomus leopardus | reverse complement strand
ACACACACACACACGCACACAGAGTGTCCATTTAAATTGACCCTGTGGTTACATTTCCTCAAAGCATTTTTATTTTCTCACCTCCTGATTGCTCAGCTTGCATTAAATGAGGTAATTCCATTATCAAAGGTGACACACAGTGTTTCTGTAGCAGAAGTTCTCACTTTACTTTTGAACATCAATTTCCTTTTGTATCTCAAGCCGCAGAGACAAATCATGAATCATATAAATCATGCTCCGGAGGATTTGAATCACTTTAACTTCCAAGTTGCTGAGCTTTGTGAAAAGAAAATCCCTCAAGCAAATGTTGCAGTTAGTAGATGTATGTAATTTGTTCCACCTGGATGATTTTTTGTTGTTCTTTGGTTGTGTAATTCGGATTCTTTGTTCCTGCCTGCTTCTGTCTTAAGGCCTGACAGAGATGAGGAGAGATATGCCAGGAGGAGAGAGGAGATCAAACAGCGCGCTGAGGAACGGTAAGAAGTTCACTCCAGGCTCAAGGAAAAACCAGTTTAAGCTGTCAGTTATGAATTGTAACTGTGTTTATTTAAATAGCGGCTTCAAACGGCAGCATGCTGCTCTACATTTGAAAATTTTTTAAGTGAAACCAATAGTGCTCTTGGTGATTTTTTTTGTTTGAATGTCATCACTAATGCTACGTCGCTCCCCTCTGGTTTAAATGGAAACTACAGGATGGAAATGTTGGGCCGGGAGGTATGACTGTGACTGTTTGCACAATGTAAAATAGTATCTGCTGCTGTACCACCAGACTACAGAGCAGCTTCATCCCCCAGAAAATGACCTAAGGAAATTTCCTTAAAATAAGCACCAAAACATTAGAGTTAAAGAAAAAAAACAGACAAGAACAAAAGATATATATGATTTTCTGTAACTCAATAATAAAATAAAATAAAAAAAATAAATAAATGAATATAAAAATAAATAAATATATACACAATATATACAAATCCA
>NW_024658801.1:0-491 GCF_008729295.1 Plectropomus leopardus | reverse complement strand
TCCTCCTCCTCCTCCTCCTCCTCCTCCATGTCTTCCAGTCATCACGCACACTGCTGCCACGCCCACCATAAACTCCAGCCAATCACGCCGGGCGAGTGGTTCTTCCATGGACTTCAACAGCCTTGATCAGAGGTCACCGGTGAGACACCTGCTTCTGCTTCTGTTATTACCACATAAAATATCAGTGATAAAGTTGATTTACAGGAGCACTCAAACAGAAAATTATGAAATGTATTAAAACATGGAGGTAAATACAGGTCAAGCTGTGCTTTAACCCTTAGCATCACTTTTTTTGTGCCGCATCCAGACACCTTTTAACAAATATTTAAACCTTTGACCCCTGAGCAAATGTGTTTGATTTTTCTCAAAAAGATGGGAAAAAAATTAGCAACTTAGCAAGAAATATCCCACAAATTACAAGAAATTAGTAGATTTAAAAAAAAATGTTTTTAAAGATGTTTGTGGAAAAAATGCAGAGAAATATATTTATA
>NW_024658800.1:0-296 GCF_008729295.1 Plectropomus leopardus | reverse complement strand
ACTGTCAGAGAGACAGCGTCAGACAGACACTGTCAGAGAGACAGCGTAAGAGAGACAGCGTCAGACAGACAGGTGCTCAGGTGTCCTCTGCCATCTTCGTACCTTGCTCTTCTCTCCGTCAGCCTCTCTGTGATTGGTCAGATTGATGGAGGGCTCTGATTGGCCGTCGTGTTTTTCCATCAGGGCGGCCATGTTGGCTGCAGAGATGTTCTTGCTGAACAAGCTGTGATCTTTCTCATCACTCGGGTGACTGATAAACAAACAAACAAACAAACAAACAAACAAACAAACAAACA
>NW_024658799.1:0-1872 GCF_008729295.1 Plectropomus leopardus | reverse complement strand
TCTGGCCATTAAACCTACCGCCCAGGAAGCCCTCAGGCTTTCTGGGTTAAAGTACAATTGTGCTCGATGTATCTGTGTATGACATGATGCATTGAAAATATATAATTTGTCCTTTATTTAAATACGTGGGTGGTCCTCTACAGATACATCATTTTACTGATTCCTGGCAGACTTCAGTAAACACTGGAGTACTGGAGTGGTAGTCAGGCTCTCTGCTTCTCTGATCATTTTCCTTTATTGGTTGAATGCCACTTCTCAAGCAGTTTGGCAGCTGTTTGTGGTCCAAAGAGGAGGCTAAAATCTTGAGGTATCTGCAGCAACAGAGAAATGAAAGAACATTTTTGGTTCTTCTGGGTTCTATCTCATGTTAGCTAATAGCTACAAATTGTGGTTACAGGAAAGGATACCAATACTTACCAGCCCATTAGTGTCCAGTAGCCTTAGAAACACTGAGAGTACATTGTGCGATTCCTCAGGACTGTGGATGAGACGCTGTTTATACTCAAATGTTTTCTTCATTTTCTGCATGATGATTTCTTTGTCACTGGCATGGTTCATCATGGATATAGCCTCTCCTACAACAATCTTCATCCAGCTGACCACTAATCTGAGGAAACTTCCTCTCCTGTCTTGGACCACCTCCTCCGTCTGTCTGCTTTTTGGGTTCTTTGAATGCAAGTTTTGCCTTTCTCTGAATTGTCTTGAGCCTTCTTCTTCTTCTCATTTCAGCATTTCCATTTCTTTTAGGGGCAGCAAATCAACCTCTTCCATCTCTCCCTATTCTTTGCATCTTCTTCTCTGACTCCAACTATCTGCATGTCCTCTCCCAGCACATCCATAAATCTCTTTGGTCTTCCTCTTTTCCTCCTGCCTGGCAGCTCCATCTCTAACATCCTTCTCCCAATATGTCCACTGTCCCTCCTCTGCACATGTCCAAACCATCTCAGTATGACCTCTCTAACTTTGTCTCCAAAACGTCCTCCTTCCTGCCCTGGATCGAATACACCCACAACTCTCTCTCCTGCTTGGCCACGGGTATGTTGCCTTTCATGATGTGTTTTGGTTTTCAACCCCCTTTGTTTCCTGTCCAGTAGGAGGCAGTGGCGGTACCTGCAGTGGGTGACCATCTGCAGCAGATCAGGGTGGTGTGGAGGACGGTACATGCGGCTCTTACCCACTTCGCCAAGAGGAAGTGCTTGGTTGATCTCCATCGCTCTCCAGCCTCCTACTATCGCCTGGGGCAAAGGGTTTGGCTCTCCTCTTGTGACCTTCCCCTCCAGACAGAGTCACGTAAGCTCTCTTCCCATTTTGTTGGTCCGTTTGAGATCATCAAGATCATAAATCCTTCTGCTGCCAAGTTGAAGCTGCCTTCTTCCATAAATATACACCCTACTTTCCACGTGTCCACTTCTCAAGCCTGTCTCCTCCAGTGACCTCAGCCTTCCAGTCCCTCCCCCTCCATTCCCCTGGCTCGTCGACAGTCACCCGGGCTTCTCCGTCTTCAGCATCCTGGATCCGTGTCCGGGTCCTCCAGTACCTTGTGGATTGGGAGGGTTACGGTCCGGAGGAGCACGCATGGGTGTCTTGGGGACTTAGTCTGGATGGGGACCTCCTTTGGGACTTTTTCCAGTTGCACCTCCATAAGCCCGGTAGGCCGCCGGGGTACTGTGGCGATCTATGTGTTGGATTGAATGTTTTGTGGCTCTCTTTGCCTGCATGCCTTTTGTGTGTCTCCCTCTGTGCCACTGTGTTGCAGGAGCTGGGCGTGGCTTCCGGGTGCTGGAACTGTCACAGGGTGAAATGAACTACTTTAGTCATAGCCACTATGGTTTGTGTGTATTGATATTTGTTTGGATGTGTGTATTTTGCTCC
>NW_024658798.1:0-283 GCF_008729295.1 Plectropomus leopardus | reverse complement strand
TGTGTGTGTGTGTGTGTGTGTGTGTGTGTGTGTCACTGCTGCACACTTCATATCTCTTATCAATTGTGTTCAACAAAACACAGTTTCTGATTCCCTGGTTTAGTTTTGAATTTGAATCAGTTTTATTGCTGAATTTTGTTTCCACATCCAATAAATTGAACTCTCTGGATTCATATGAGTGTACACACACACACACACACACACACACACACACAGAACAGCAAAGCTGGACAAAAAGTAAAAAAAATAAATAAAAAATAGAAAGAAATGTTTTGGTAATCAT
>NW_024658797.1:0-412 GCF_008729295.1 Plectropomus leopardus | reverse complement strand
AAAATAAACTTCTATATAGTGCTTTTACAATTAAAATGATTTTTCAGAAAAAAGAACAAAAAATATTTATTTTATATATTATTTATTTTATTCAAACGCAATTAACGTAAAAAACTTGTACATTTATTTATATTTTTCTTAATTTTTTTCTTGCATATTTTCCAGTCATTTTCTTGTAATTTTTTAAATTAACACTGCAGGCAACAAACATTGACATTGACACTGCAGGCAACAAACAAACTAATTTTGTGCTCAGTTTTTGGGCTGAGCTTTGTTAAGCTGCTGTTTGCTTTCTCCCCATGTATAAGTCAAACCAATTTGCTCAGGTTTCAGAGGGTTAATGTGCTAGATTGCTTGTGCACTTTGCAATGCATCTGTTGTGGTCTGTTGTATTGGTGTCAAAGTTTGCAGT
>NW_024658796.1:0-386 GCF_008729295.1 Plectropomus leopardus | reverse complement strand
TGTGTGTGTGTGTGTGTGTGTGTGTGTGTGTGTGTGTGTACGTGCAAAATGTTGCTTTCACCATTGAGCCCTGTGTGTGTCCACGCATGTGTGTGAATGTGTGTTTTTCTCACTGCGTGTCTGTATTTGCTGCTCCCAGCCGTCGCATGTATGTGCATACATGTATGCGTATCTCTCTGTGTTGGACCTTGGATGTGTACGTGTACATGCGTGTGTGTGTGTGTGTGTGTGTGTGTGTGTGTGCCTGCCAGGAGGTGGAGGGATCAGTGCGACCCCCAGATGGCGGATATCACTCCTACCTTGCGCCTTCATTGATTAATTTCTTCCCTGATTGGTTGTGATTACTGATAAATAAAACATGATCTGGGGATCAGATGCAAATCAGC
>NW_024658795.1:0-227 GCF_008729295.1 Plectropomus leopardus | reverse complement strand
ACAAAATTAAATGAAAGTAGAAAATCATATTAATGTGTAATATTTTTATAGTCTAGTTTTGAAAAGTGCATTTTGTGTGCAGAGCGATATGACAACTGCACAAAATATAATAGTGAATATGTTTCTGCTAATCACTGACGCACCAGGCTGTGATAATAATTTAAAAAATATATTTAGCACATAGTATATCGAAATTCATTTAATTCATTTTCTGGTTGTTGTTTTTT
>NW_024658794.1:0-201 GCF_008729295.1 Plectropomus leopardus | reverse complement strand
CACACACACACAGAGCAGTTCTGGAGCTGATCCAGAGCAGCTTCACTTTACTATCTCTGCCTCTCAGAGGTTTGGCGGAGCCCAGCTGGAGGCTGCACTCACTGATTAACACTTTACTCTCCCTGCAGCTCTGCAGAGACACAGGACGGGACAGGTGTCTCTGTGACTACACACAATCCTCACACACACACGTGCACACAC
>NW_024658793.1:0-444 GCF_008729295.1 Plectropomus leopardus | reverse complement strand
ATGTGAAAACACACTAGATATTCCACATAGTGCACTATAAATACTTAATATTTTCAAACAACAGCCCTCAAAACAGGGAGAATATTGGAAAAAGAAACATCAGGTTATAGTTAAAGCCATGTTGGAAAAATATTGATTCAGATATTGATTCAGGTCTGACATTTTTTTTTAACCTTTTTTCGTGTTTCATTTGATTTTACAGAAATATTTTACTTATTTATTTATTTATTTGCAAAACAACAACAAAATAGAAGCAGGTTTTGCAGGAGAGATACAGAAAAACCTAAAAGGCTTACAAAAGAATCTCACCTCAGAATAAATTACAAAAGCAAATACAAATCCTACAATATTTGAAATAAGATCAAGCAGACACAGGATTAATAAAGTAAAAGTAGACAGATGGCAGTTCATTATACAAATATGCACACTTTCCTTTACCCCCCC
>NW_024658792.1:0-318 GCF_008729295.1 Plectropomus leopardus | reverse complement strand
CTGCAGAGACTGATACACTTCACTGAGGACACACACACACACACACACACACACACACACACACACACAGTATATGTAGCATGCATTCATATCATCAAAAAATAAAAAACAACTACATCTACATCTTATAATACACCACAAAATCCACTTCTCTTCCTTCGGTAAATAATCAGAAGGTTGTTTAATTTGTCTGGCATCTCTTAATCCCGTTTTCAATTAGGAATCAGCAGTCAAATAAACTCAGAGAAAGTAATCTAAGCCAAGTTTTTTTCCTTCCCTAAAAGAAATGAAAGGTCATTTCAAAGTTTTGAATAATCT
>NW_024658791.1:0-631 GCF_008729295.1 Plectropomus leopardus | reverse complement strand
ACACACACACACACACACACACACACACGCACACACACACACACGGGCGCGGCTCGTTAGGAGTCCTGGTTCAGATTTTTACCACGAGACTTTAGTCTGCAGGATTTACTTTAACGAGGAGCTCGGCCACCTGGAGAGTCCTGGAAAGACTTGATTCTTCAGGGTTTTCTGTCAGGATTTAAGGGAACTTTTAAGGATTTTAGGGAACTGTAAGGGGTTCTTTTGGGGTTTCAGGGGTTCTTGAGGGTTTTTAAGGGAACCTTGAGGTGGATTCTGGGATCTTTGAGTGAGTTCAGGGGGCTGCAGAGGTGTTTTTCAGCGCGTGCTCACAGGTTCCTCAAACCAAACAGAGGCGATGGACTAATGACCAAACCGTTTATACAAACACGGCTGCAACGATTAGTTGATTAATCAGTCGGTCAGTTCACAGAAAATTTCCTGCCACCTGTTTAATAAAAAAATTAAGTTTTGTTTTTCATTTTCAATAATGCTGAGAGGATATTTGGATGTTTTGTATTTTTAATTTTATGTTTGTGTTTTCTTCTTTTTTTTGTTTTATTTTCTAAATAATTTTGACATCTTTAGGTGTTTTTTTCTGTTATTTTATAATTTAATTTTTTTTTACATTAGG
>NW_024658790.1:0-256 GCF_008729295.1 Plectropomus leopardus | reverse complement strand
TTGGTGCTTTGTTTAAAATGTTTTGGCAACTTTTTATTTATTTTTTTTAATATTTCAGTTTTTGAATAACATGTTTTCTTTTAAACTTGTAACAATGGTGCAAAAAAAAAATCTTGTGCTGCTGTACTGCTGGTATTTTATAACTGCTCCATCCGCCAGAGCTTGCTCGCTCGCTGTGTGTTAGAAAGAGGTGTGAGGGATGTTGTCCTTCAGTGTGTTAACGGCCACCCTGAACTCATCACTCTCTCACACACAC
>NW_024658789.1:0-326 GCF_008729295.1 Plectropomus leopardus | reverse complement strand
AAACACAAGAGGAACCTATTATGCTTTTCCCTATTTTCTGTCATATACGTATATATATAACAGATTTGTGCAAAACGTAAGCAATATTTTCGAAATGTCGATAAAACACAATTATAAGATGACTGCATTTCCACTGAGTTATTTTCTGTCACTTCTCCTCTCTTGATTACATTCCAAGAAGCATGCTGATGGATGGTCAAAACATTAGCAGCTTTATTGCTATTGCAGCCACCACACTAGCCGTCATTATTTCCATACAAAGGCGATGTAGGTGTGTAATGAGAGCAATAAAGAAAGGCAAGCGCCCTATACGTGGGAGCAGCCAC
>NW_024658788.1:0-4199 GCF_008729295.1 Plectropomus leopardus | reverse complement strand
TATACACGCACACACAAGTTCTTCACACAAATATTAGAAGCTCATATGAGTCAGGAGTCACTTTCATTGTTGGGAACTATACAGCAAGAATTAGGGCTGGGCGATATGACAACAAATATTATCACGATAATTTTCCCCATATTGATCGATATCAATATTTATCACGATGTATAATTCGATAATGCTGCTCTTTCCCACAAGAGTATTTTTATTAAGTTGCCAGCCAGCACCAGCATTTTTGGTCATATTTACTAATCTTTTAGGACCTCCAGAATATTTTGTGTTTTGAATATATAAATAATGAATACTTTAAGATAAAGAACAGATCAGCTTTAATACACAAAAAACACTTAATTCTAGATTCTTCTGTTTCTTTTTTCTCAATATCTATCAACATCATTTGTGCATTTTCATCAAAAAAACAACATTTTGGACAAAAAGCTGATTGTTACCTTTCAGTGACAAGATAGCAGCTGCAATCACTTTTTGGCAAGTTGAAAATTGCATTTTATTTGTTGCATTGGTCTTTTAAAGGTATTTACACAGGTAAGAGGGGACTGAGTGAGCTATAATCTGTCAAATATATTCACTCTGAATAAAATGTAGTCATTTTGAAGCAGGAACAACCTTTCTATGTCAAGATAACAGCTGTAATCACATTTAGGAAGTTGAAAATGGCATTTTATGTGTTGCACTTGTCTTTTAAATGTATTTAAACAGCTACAGTGTGTTAAATATATTCACTATGAATGAAATCAAGTTATTTTGAGGCAGAAACAGCTTTAAAGTGACAAGATAGCAGCTGCAATCATTTTTTTGGCAAGTAAGAAATTGCATTTTATGCATTGAATTTGTCTTTTAAAGGTATTTACAGAGGTAAAAATGTCTGTAGTGATTACAATTAGTCAAATAAAACCCGGAAGAATTAGATCTAGTCATTTTGAGGCAGAAACAACCTTTCAGTATTAAGATAACAGCTGCAATCACTTTTTGGCAAGTTGAAAATTGCATTTTACTTGTTGAATTAGTCTTTTAAAGGTATTTAAATGGGTAAAAAAGGACTGGGTGAGCTTTAATCTGTCAAATATAATCACTATGAATGAAATCAAGTCATTGAGGCAGACACAACCTTTTAGTGACAAGATAAGAGCTGCAGTCACTTTGTCAGGTTTTTATGTGTTGTATTGGCTCTTCAAAGGTATTTCAACAGGTAAAAGGAGGTAAAAAGGACTGGAGTGGTTATAATCTCGGGCACTCTTAATTTCTTGCTAATTTTGATCATTTATTTTTAAGATGCTCATTGCCTTCTTCCTATGTTTTTGAAAGAGAGCATGCCAATGTGCTCAGGTTTTTAAGAGTTAAGTTTTGCGCAAATCTGCAATGGAAACCCGCCTACAGATAGCAGTGATATGTCAGGAGAACTCTAGGATTTAGATGCCATCCCTAGAAACCCTGTATTGTACCATGCAAAACTGCCTCGTCTTTGAATAGTCTGTTGCTCCTCACATTACTGAGCTTTAACCCTTTAACACCTGGAACGTCATCAGTTTTCTTGGGCTGTGTTTAGACGCCTTTCATATGCATTTAAACCTCTGAAATCTAAGAAAATTGGCTTGATTTATTTTTAAAAAGCATTAAGGAACTTGCGAAGAAATTTCCCGCAACACAAAACAGGGAAAAAATTCTCTGAGGATGAGTAAATGTCATATGGCAAATGTCATATGTAAGCTTCGTCTGCAAGGATGGCGTCTAAACTATCCGAGCTCTGACCGGACAAGACATTGGCCCGTCCTCCGGTGTGGCTGAGGGGCTGCGAGTAGACGTAGTTGGAGTAGCCAGCGTTCAGCATCTCTTCTGCTTCATCTTGTCTGTGGGGATTTTGGAGATCAGGCAGGGGTTCACGTGGCAGTGGCGGTGGCTGAGGAGGGTTTAGGTGGGATGCAAATGGAGATGTTGCTGTTCAGCCTCGGCACTCTCAGTGGGGGGGTGTTTTTTTTTTACTTTTCTCTTTTGTTGCTTACTTTCAGGTACTTTTCTTGTAACTTTTTGTAAATTTCCTGCTAATATTTTGGCCATTTTTTTGTGAAGTTGCTCATTGCCTTCTTCAAATTTGCTCAGGTGTTAAAGAGTTAATCCATACATTGTCCTCAGCCTGAATAGAAATCCCAGTCATGTAGTGTTCCCACCCACCCTCCTGCCAATGATTTATTCAGTGACAGAGAGAGAGAGAGAGAGAGAGAGAGAAAGGTAAAGGCCAAGACAAGTTCAATAATTCAGTGAGGATCCAGTGACAGAATGGCATGTTGTTTTCCTGTTTACTTCATTCCCGCAGCATTCCATTTCTGCTTGTAACTTCATCTTCAGATGAATACCACCTCAACATACAGGGGGAATTCATTTGATATATCATTTTGCACTATGTCAAACAGTGAACAAAGTAAATCCAGGCCGTCAGACAGATGGACTGACAGACAGACAGAGAGAGAGACAGTGTGTTGGTTCCGTGATGAATCTGATACCTGAGTGTCACCTGAGCAGCTGAGTCCCAGTCTGCACACGCTGGTGTCGCGTTTAACCGCACACTCTTAACAGTAGTTCATCAGAGGCACTTGTTGAGGTTCAGCAGGATTTGTGTATTTTCTTAAAATAAAAAAGGTCATGGAAAACTTTTGGATGTATCAAGTAGAGAAGCTTGAGGAGGAACAAGCCAAGCAGAAGCAGCAGCAGATGGAGCAACATGGCGGAGATGAGGTGTGGACAGTTTGAAGAGTTTATGATGATTTTTCCATCAGCGTGTTAAAGTGATAGTTCATATTTGTAGCAGTGGTGGAATTAATTGTCTGAGTGCATGATGTGTGGAGGGCTCTGATATTACACAAAATGATGTGTTTGTAAGACCAAATTTCTGACTTAAAAGCCCTGTTGTGGAGTATTTCAGAAGCAGTGGTGGTATTAGCTAATATTTCTTTTTTTGGAAGTTAAGACTTAATTGGACGATTTTTACAGTTTGTGATCATGATTTAATTAATTCAGTGAACAAAATGGTAATCATGATGATAATTACTGCACTTTTAACTCTGCCTTTTCTCTTCTGAGATGTCTCTTTAGTAGCTGAGAGAAATTACTTTTACGATGAATTATTCAGCTCAGAAACCTGTCATCCTGAAATAATGAAAATGGTGGAATTCAGATCCTTAACTTCAGAAAATTAATACCACACTGTAAGAAAAGGCAGTTTTCTTCTTAAGTAAAAGTACAAATAGGCACAATTTTGTTAAAATATGAGAAGCAGCCTACTACGTTACAGATCCATCATCATGCAAGGCTTTCCTTCAAAGTCTCCTGGGAAGAGCTTTGTGATTTAGAACTCATTACAGGGAGTCAACCCACAGGAGTGCTTCCTAAATTAATGCCCTTACTGGTGGGCAACAGGAAAGCTCATATATGAGCTGAAATTGTCGTAGCTTTAACGCTTGGAAACCTGAGCAACCTGATTTCTTTCAAAAACAGGGACAGAAGACAATTAGCAACAAAATCAAACAATTTATAAAAAGCGCAAGGAAATTATAAGAAGAAATAAAAATAAATGACCATATATATCTATATTTATATCTATATGTATATATAGATATATACTGTATGAATATGTATAGTGGTTGAAATATTGTTAAGTTAGATAATTTAAGAATTATTGAACCTTAAAAACCCTATTACACATTGGAAGTATAATAAATAAATAATTTTTAAAAAATGCAAGAAATGGAGCACTTCCTGGACTCAAAAATCAGTCTGTTTGAGGTGGTCTTTGGGTGGCGATATAGTAGGATTAAAAATCAAAAAGAAAACTCCAATGCACTCTTGAAATGTTAAAATGCCTTTATTTCTACGGCATGGCCATGTTGAACTGTAAGGTTCATCGGTGCTTTTGGGTTTTTTTTCTCCCTTCTGGGCTGACTGGCTGCTTGGTGTATGCTGTTGGTGGAGATCCTCTCACAGTCTGCTGCATTCAGTACAAACCCCACACAACTTTTCCCGATGTTGATAAGTGCTTCTCTATCGTAGAAAAGTCGTGCTTCAGCAGAAGGGGACATTGAGTCAAAACAAGAGAAAAATATAGCAAAAAAGTAGCAATAATTTGAGGAGCTACTGCGTTTACATGTGCTGCCGTCGTCATAGCAACTAATATATTATTCATTTAT
>NW_024658787.1:0-448 GCF_008729295.1 Plectropomus leopardus | reverse complement strand
TAAACAAAGCTCTCCACGTGACGCTCTGTGTGTGTGTGTGTGTGTGTATGTACTTCTGTGCCCGTCTAACTCAGACTATGTGTATTCTTTCTCTTTGTGTATGTGTGTGTGTTGCCTTGTTAGGCAGTGTTTGCAGCTGTGTGTGCATGCGTGCGTGTCTGTGTGTCCACTGCACTGATGCGCGGTTTGCGTGACAGCGGCGGATCGATGCGGCGTCCATGTTATTCTCCTCTCCGCGGGCTCATTAGCTAACATTCAGTGCTGTCAACAGAAATCCATCAATCGCTTTGCTTCCTTTATCAAATTCTGTTCACTCTGAGCTCCTAAACCGAATAACAGGGAGGAAAAGCACGCGGTTCTCTTCTGTACTGCTGGATTTTGGGCTGCCGCGGTGGTCCAGTGGTTGTTGAAGGTCATCTAGAGGTCACTGTTCAATTGGGCCTCATGC
>NW_024658786.1:0-334 GCF_008729295.1 Plectropomus leopardus | reverse complement strand
AGTGTGATATTGTTTTTATACAACACTTCCACGAGCATCATTTGTTTTAGTTAACATGAATAAGTGACAACAGATTATGCTTTATTTGTTTATTTCTTGCCTAGCAACACAAACATTTTCCTGCGCAGACCCTGTAGACCTCACTCACACAAAGACGCAAGCTAGTGTGCAGGAAATGTCGGTTTCAGTAGTTGTGGAAATATTTGTCAGCAGAGCCAAAAAAAAATCACCCAATAAACAAATGAATGATATTCTGTTGTCACTTATTACTGTTTACGAATAAGTGACGCCTGCAGAACTGTTGTATAAAAGCAATAACACACTCGATATCATC
>NW_024658785.1:0-838 GCF_008729295.1 Plectropomus leopardus | reverse complement strand
ATACAGGTGGTCCACGTGCTCCAGTGTGTCGTGTGTTGTGATGCTGCCGGTCTGTATTTACTGTTTTCTTTAAGGGTTAGATGATGAGCTGTGTGGACATACAGAGATAATACACAATGCTGAGGCTAATGAGTTTTCTTTAGTGGAGAGCATTATTTTTTGATAACCACATGGGTCTGTGGGGAATCATTGGACTGCTTACACTATGGGCACTTGGAACAACAGTTGGTTTGCATTTTGACTTTGGACCAGTTGTAGTCGGAGCTGCATTGGTGCTTCATAAGTTGCAGTTTGTTTTTAGCCCCTTTTAGCACAGAGATCACTCTATAGGGCAGCTACAGCGTCCCTTCTTTTTGCCGCCTTTGCAGAACCAAGTGACATCATGCTGCTCCAGTGCGTGATTATAGACTGCATGCCGGCGTCGCGGAAGCAAAAGAGACATGATGAGCATAAAGTTTAACACAGCAGCATTGGCCTCTGGTGTGACATATAACGTACATATCACAGCACTTTCTGAACACTAACAATGGCATAACTTGGCAATAACAATCATTTTACCCTCTCTGTTATAGGGTTATACACACAGTTTTGTGTGTGTATCCTTTTGTGATCTGTGTCCCCTTTCTGAATTTGGCAGTTTTTGCAGATCTGAGAAGGCAGAGACCCCCTCTGCAGCAGTTTAAGTATAAGCTGCAGGGTGGAGAATTGATCACTCGATCAGTTTGTTGTCAGATCGATCGGAGTTAATCAGATGAGATCGGTGAATTAAAGGAGCAACTGCTGCAGAGGCGAGTCAGAGCAAAGTTTCTTCTGCTGCAGTCACTGAGGTTAGACCCAG
>NW_024658784.1:0-568 GCF_008729295.1 Plectropomus leopardus | reverse complement strand
GATCAGCTGGACGGTTTTCAAAGATTAAAAACATCGTCAGTAAACTAAGTAACGACGTGAAAGAGTCACGGTAGTGACGGTTAAAAAAAACAAACGGTTACCGTCGAAAATATCATTAAAATATGTTCAACACGCAGCTAACTGACCCTTATATCATATAAATACATGTATTCAGCACCTTTAGTGTGTGAAACTTTAGAATAAACAGACAAATGTTAAGTTAAAGTGAGTTTTGGAGGCTGAAACGAGCCTGAGTCGTTTAAACGGAGCAGACAGAAAATAAAGAGTCAGCGGATTCAAACATTCACAGATTTTAACGCCACAAACATCCAAACACAAACCTACTTTACACTCGGGCCGGAGAAATGTCACACCGCCGACATTTTCGCGGCGTTTTCCGGAGTTTTATTCCGTCTGTTTTTGTTTATTTCTGACGATCCGACAAGATTTAAATTTCCCTCTTTACACCTCATTTCCGCTTCCGCTTCTTCTTCTTCTGCGGGGTTTCTGCGCTGAGTCCAGTGTGCGGCTGCAGCGCCCCTCCGGCCGAACACCTGCAGTACAGGTA
>NW_024658783.1:0-511 GCF_008729295.1 Plectropomus leopardus | reverse complement strand
TGCTGAAGTGGGGGGTGCACTGGGTGAGGGAGGGCGGCGGCGAGGAGGCGGAGGAGGGTGATTTCTGCCCCCAACCTGTTAGCGTGTGTGTCTGGCGCCTCTTTAAAAAGGGCAGTTTTGTCTTTAAGAAAAGCAGCTGCCTGCCGCATTATCTGCTCTCAGCGATGTAGACATCAGTAATATATTCTACAAGGTCAAAGACAACTGAGATTAAAATGTCTAATCAGTTAATTTGTTTTATTGAGAAGGACTGCCGTGTGATTGGACACACAGAGATAGAGAGGAGAGGAGAGAGAGAGAGAGGGAGAGGCGGAGTAGGGGGTGGAAGAATATGGCGAGATGGAGAGATGGAGGGGAGGAGGTTCTCCGATTTGCACATTGGTATTTTGACTGATCTTGATGCTGGAAAATATGGCCGTGCCACTCAGTTATAGCATGTTGATGAAGCTCTGACACCCTTTGTTTTTCTCCCCCTCGTCTCCCCACCCCTCCTGCTCCTCCTCCTCCTCCC
>NW_024658782.1:0-203 GCF_008729295.1 Plectropomus leopardus | reverse complement strand
CACACACACACATATTAATTATATTTTGACGAGTAATTTCAGCTCCTTAAGTCTCTGAATCACATTTTAATCGTGACTTTTGTGAACGAACGAGCCGCCGATCAGTCAGAAGAATGTGATCATCTGAAGTGTGAAGGAGAGCCGTGTTTTCCCCGGCTGTGATTTACTCTGATTTCTCACACACACACACACACACACACACA
>NW_024658781.1:0-214 GCF_008729295.1 Plectropomus leopardus | reverse complement strand
CAGAGCTCCATTAGCTCAGATATATGACCACACACACACACACACACTCTCACACACACACACACACACACACACACACACACACACACACACACACACACTCTCTCACACACACACACACACACACACACACACTCACACACACTAACACACATGCACACACACACACACACACACACACACACACACACACACACACACTGTCGGTGTGTGT
>NW_024658780.1:0-987 GCF_008729295.1 Plectropomus leopardus | reverse complement strand
AATTTTTTAAAAAATTATTATTATGTTAAAAACTAACGTTTATACGGAGAAGAGTAACTTTTCCGGAGGGTGTCCCTCCTGCTGCTGCTTCCGGCTGTTTTGTCAGCGGAGGCTTTTAATTGGCCGCTGCTGAGGCGGATTAGCGGTTTTTCCTCCTCATGAGCGAATCGGCGACCTTCAGGTCTGAGAGTTTGTTTTGGGGTGAGAAGATCCGGCAGGTAAATCCAGTGTAAGCTGCGGCTAAGACTCCGTTAATCTGCTCTTGTTTTACCCAAAAAAATCCTCCGGCTTACGACACGAAGCTGCTGGCGGACGATAAACTCTATAAATAAAGTTTTAGTGCTGATAGAGACACACGGCCGAGTCTCAATACTGACGGTTCAATGTCTGAGGAGAGAAGGGAAGGAGAGGAGGAGGTAAAAAACAAAAAAGGAGGTTGAGACGAAGAGGGGGAGGAAGGAAAGGAAAGGAGGAGCTAAAGGAAATAAGAGAAGGTAGAGAGGGAAATGAGGAGGTAAGGAAACGAAGTAAAAGGGAAGGAAAGAAGAAGAAAGTGGGGTAAAGAAAAGGAAATGAGGTGTGAGGAAGGGAGAAGAGAAGCCACAGAGAAGGAAAAAAAAAGTGAAGGAAATAAAACAAGGTGCAGAGCGAAAGAAGAAGGAAATTAAGGAAGTGAGGAGATAAGGAAACAAGGAAAAAGGTGAAATAGGATGTACAGGTAGGAAAAGACAAGTTGTAGGAAGGAAAGGAAAAGGGGATGTAAGAGAGGAAATAAGGACATAGGAAAGGATGCTAAAAAATAATGGAGTGTGAAGAAAAGGAAATGAAGATGTAGGAAAGGAAAGGAAAGGAAGGGAAAGGAAAGGAAAGGAAAGGAAAGGAAAGGAAAGGAAAGGAGGATGCCACTGTGTATGTGTCTGTGTGTCACTGTGTGTGTTTTAGTGTGTCACTGTGTGTGTGTGTGTGTGTGTGTGTGTGTGTGTGTGT
>NW_024658779.1:0-307 GCF_008729295.1 Plectropomus leopardus | reverse complement strand
GTAGGCTCCAAAAATGTTGATAATAATAATAATAATTTTGATTTTCCATATTACTCATTTCCAATATTTAAAAATCTACACATTGCATTCCTGTAACAATACAATATTGCCACACAAAATATCACAATACTATATTGTATTGATATTTTTCCCCACCTCCACAAACAAAAGCCCAAAACACGAAAATATTCAGTTTCTAATCAGTGAAGTCTATTTAAACTGAATTAAATGTTGAATTATTTTTAATAAAGGAGTATTTCTGTTTTTGCCTACAGAAGAACACAGGTGAGGACTTCACACATACACA
>NW_024658778.1:0-395 GCF_008729295.1 Plectropomus leopardus | reverse complement strand
TCTGAGGCAAACCCAGTTTTGTGATAATGGGCTCTATAAATAAAACTTACGTGACTTGACTTAACGATGCAAAACATCAGCTGTTACAGAATTTACTTTTCAGAGTTTCACAGACATCAGAAGTTGTTTGTTTTGTTTGTGAAATAATTTTCATAAAGTTTAGTGATGAAAAATCCTCCTGCTGGAAAAATCCTAGAAACGTCCTAAAATCCTGTAAATGTCCAAACATCTTAGAAATGTCCTAAAATCCTACAAATGTCCCTGAAACCCTAGAAACGTCCTGAAGTTCTCGAACTTTTAACATTGCAAACATCAGAGTTTCAGAAGCAGATGAAGTCGTTAGTTGTGTTTGTGAAATAATTTACGTAAAGTTCAGTGATGAGAAAACATCCTTG
>NW_024658777.1:0-1259 GCF_008729295.1 Plectropomus leopardus | reverse complement strand
ATGTTCATAGTGATCATAATTATTTAAAATCATGTCACAAAATTTGGGTCACTTCTTCTTTCATAGAGTTCATAAATTCCAAGTTTAAATGGTTATATTATCACTTTCTCAATTTATTATCTACTGATCATTTTCTTGATGGTTCAAAAAATATATTTAGAAAATCTAATGGTTTGCTAGCTGCTTTAGTTTTACTTTCAGATTCAGTTCTGCATAAATGAAACTTACTCCACCTGAATGCATTTCTTCTATAGTAAGTGTCATGAGGGTGTGTACTTCTCTTCTATGAATTTAAATTGTGTACAACTGAGGAGCTGCCACACATTTAAAAAATACTTCATGTTTTTGAATAATACATTAAAATATAATACTTTCTCCAATGACACTAAATTCCACGTGCACATGCAGCATTTGGTCTCCTTAAATAAGTGGACTCATTCTGATGAAAATCAATGATGCTGAATATTTTAAACTTTGAACTGATAACATGATCTGCTATAACTATACAACAACAAAGTAAATGATAAATGAAGCTGGGCAGACCCAGGGTCAGATGACCTTTGGCCTTTTAGAGATTTTAGAGGAAAAGAGCAAAATGTATACAGAATACAATAAATATAAAGCACGTTTTTATTTAGAAAATATAATTTTAATAACTGGAACCAGTTTGCCACAACAGACCTGACAGCTCCAGAAAACACAGCTCCCAGTTTATCAACAGGTACACAAACCCCCCCACCACATCACGGTAGTGACTCACGGAGGGAAGATATTATTTACTGGAGTAAAATGTATTTTTATTTGCAATACAGTAAAATGTATTTAAATTTACTTAACTTTTACCACCAGTAAAATGTCTTTATAGTAACAGAAAAAAAACAAGTTAGTCATGTAGGAGATAAGCTATTGGTTTGCACTATTAATGTCTTTTAAGTGGCTTAGCTTTTGCTCTCATAAAATGTTTTAATATTCACAGCAAAAATAAAACAGGATGGATCAAAAAGGCATCATTAAATAATGCAAGAAGATAAAATATAAGCACATCTCTCTGTAACAGTCTGACCTGTGATGTTTAAATTCACTCTTCATGACAAAGTAGATTCACGTAGGAGAGAAATTGGTTTGCACTGTTCATTTTAAGTTACTTTACTTTTACTCAAGTAAAATGTCTTCACAGTAATTTTTTACTTCAGTAAAACATCTCAATATAATTTTGTTTTTTTTTCTTAAAGTAAAATGTCTTTATAGTAACAGAACTT
>NW_024658776.1:0-602 GCF_008729295.1 Plectropomus leopardus | reverse complement strand
TATTTTATTTATCTTTGTCTTTCTACTGACTTACTTACTGCAATTAATTAATTTAATTAATATCTGATAAAAACATAAATAGCGCATTAAGCAGTTGGTATATGTGCTTCTTTTGTGGTGTCCTCTCAGATAGTCTCCACCATGCTTTGCTGTGTTGAATAATGCTAGCAGAGTCTTACACTCACCACAGATTGCAACTACAAAAAATATTTGAGGTTATCATTTTTAAAAACTGCATTGGAACATTTTACCCAAACAAAGAGCACACCACTGGAAAGCCTTTCATATGGTTTAATAAAAATAAGGAACAGGGAAAGGCTTGCAGAAGACAGGTAGCTGATACTGAGGGTGCTGTCTTTGTGCAGGGAGCCTCCGGGCTCCATTGAATCCTGTGTAGCTCTTTTGGTGAAAGAGAGAGGGAGAAAAGGACAGGAGAGAGGGTTCGACATACCTTTATAGGCCTGGATGGGAAAGTACTTTGGGAGATGAGGTGTGTTTGTTCCCCAACCTCAGTTCTGAAACTTTGTTAGTTGTGTTAAATTTGCGCTTGCAATAGTGAATTACTCACTTGGAAATTAGCTTTTGCTAATTAGCTAATTAAT
>NW_024658775.1:0-452 GCF_008729295.1 Plectropomus leopardus | reverse complement strand
GTGTGTGTGTGTGTGTGTGTGTGTGTGTGTGTGTGTGTGTACTTTATCATGGTGTGCGGTCAGTGTTTGTCCGCTGCAGGCTGCCGGTGATTCTCCCTTCACCTCCCATTTCTGCCAAACCAAGCTCTCTAAAAACAGGAGAAACACAGAGGTCAGAGGTCAGAGACTCATGAATAATGTGTAGAGATCACAAGTCAGATGTTTTTCTTTCAAAATACTTTCACAAGTATTTAAATCTTTAAAATTGGTTTGATTTCTTTAGAAGATACGGAGAAAAAGGCATTGAAGAACTCGGCAAGAAATGTCTCACAAACTGCAAGAACTGATTAAAGGTGACACCTGAAATTTTTCTTTCAAAAAGGGAGAAAATTGTAGGGAAAACTGTATTTATAATTTTTTGTTTTAAATTTAAAAATTATGTTACGAAAAGAAATTGTGTTTTATTTTTTAGC
>NW_024658774.1:0-220 GCF_008729295.1 Plectropomus leopardus | reverse complement strand
TGTGTGTGTGTGTGTGTGTGTGTGTGTGTCCGTATCTGATCGCTTCACACTAACATTAGGAACAAATCCGGCCTCCATCTTCTTCTCGTACACGGCATCCCAATTGACGTCAGCGAGGTAGGGAGATGTCTGCATGTCAGACAGGCTGGAGAAACGATGCTCTGGGTTCACTGTCAGTAGCTGCAAGGAAAGGATACACACACACACACACACACACACA
>NW_024658773.1:0-440 GCF_008729295.1 Plectropomus leopardus | reverse complement strand
GTGTGTGTGTGTGTGTGTGTGTGTGTGTGTGTGTGTGCAGCTGTTGCTCTGCCTCCAAATCACCTCTGAAACCGGAGAAAATTGGTTTGAATTATTTTAGAAAAACTTGTCCTGTAAAACACACAAAAAAATCGTTATATGATAATTATATAACATTATCCAAAACTTGGGAAAATGTCATTAATTAATTAAACTCAAATCTTTACAGTTATTCTACAAAATAAAACATTTTTATTCTATATTTTATTCTTTTTTAGGTCATCTTTGTGTTTGATTTTTTATTTTCGTTTTGTTGCATATTTTCAGGAAATTATCTTGCTGTTTTATTTATTTATTTTTGTCATTTTTTGCTATGTCGCTTTATTCCTCTCACGCCTTCATGAAGCCAACGCAAGGTTTCAAAGGGTTAAATTTCCTCGGCTGATTCATGGTCACACTCC
>NW_024658771.1:0-772 GCF_008729295.1 Plectropomus leopardus | reverse complement strand
TCTCTACTTTTTAGGTTTGGGTGGTTTTCTATTTTTTATAATTTAGTTTGTTTTTTTCTTATTTCTTAAATAATTTAGAGTTTTCTGGTGTTCTTCTGAATGTGTTGAGTTGTGAACGTGTGAGACTGTGAATGGCGGCGTCAGACTGACCTCTGCAGGTGTTGGTCACAGAGCGTGCCCAGACGCTGCATCTCACGCTGGAAGAAACTCTGAGGACAAGAAGAGGGACGCGGTGAGACCTGGACCTGGTCTGAGGTCTGAGGTGTGAACCTGCTCTGATCACAGAAACAGATCTCCAGCTGGTTTCATGGAAAATTAAAACGTGTCTTGAGCTTTTGCTGCCTCTTTTTCCTGAAATTTTTCAAATCTATGAATTATTTCCTTGTACTATTTCACAATAAATTACTGTAAATATGATGTCAAAGTGATGCATCCAGAAGCCAGGAGTTAGTTTTGAATGTGCAGTCAAACATTTGACAGCACAGACTATAAACACAAAGACTTTCTCCAACAAAAACGTTTTTTAAAAATAGGAATAGCTTTTTATTCAACATGTTGCTTTTTAAAAAAGATTCAAAATATTCTGACTTTTCCCCTAAAAACCAAGATGTCATTGCAGAAGTTTTTTTATTTACTGCTACTGCTGTTTACTGTTTACTGCAGTACTATGTACTGCCTGTAGTTTTGTGTCAGTACCAGAGTCTGAGTGTTTATGGAGTTCAGTCTGATCGAGTTCTCATGCAGTCGATTCAGCTGATCAGTGACGCTGCTC
>NW_024658770.1:0-648 GCF_008729295.1 Plectropomus leopardus | reverse complement strand
GTGTGTGTGTGTGTGTGTGTGTGTGTGTGTGTCATGAACACGCCCACCTGCACACATCATGCCCGGTTTGAAGCGATCTTTGTAGAATCTCTGACAGTCGGCGATGAGGGAAACGTTGGCCCACAGCAGCACCTGAGCCGACCTGCCCTCTGTCAACACACAGTGACGTCACTGACGTAATTATTCTTTTATTCATTTATTTTGGCAGGCTCTTGGGTTTGGAATGTCTTTTGTCTTTAAAAATCACCCAAAAGATCGATAACATTAAAAAAGAAAATTTTAAAAACCCAAGAATTTAAAAAGAAAAAAAAATCCACAAGAAATCGCCATGTTTTTATTCACCAAAAATTTTAAAAGAAAAACAAAAAGCTAAAAAAAGTTTTAGAGAAAAAAAAATAAAAAAAACACCCAAAAAATTCAACAAAATATTTAACAGAAAAGAAAGTTGACAAATTAAAAATAAATCAATAAATTAATCTTGAATGAACAAAACAAAAAATAAATCACAAAAACTTCATAAACGACAATGATACAATTGCCAAAAAGTTTTAAAGTAAAAAGGAAAAAATCTGAAAAGAAAAACAAAATCAACAGTTAATTAAAAAAATAAAATAAATTAAATAAAAATATTGGACAAAAATTTATGAA
>NW_024658769.1:0-805 GCF_008729295.1 Plectropomus leopardus | reverse complement strand
CATTTTTGCCATACTACAGCCTTGCCTTTTGGGTCATTTTTTCGACATGCTATATTATGGTATTTTGGGCAGTTTTTGCAACATTGTGGTAGGTCAGTGCGCGGCCGAACATATAAAAGAAGGCCACAAGCATCAAGGAGCAAGACAACCTGTTTATTTACAATAACTTAAACAACAATCAATTAAACCAAAGTGGCCAAAACAAACAAAGAAAATGGGGAATCGCTGGTCCAACCACGGCTAATGGACCCAGCTCATCCCCCTGAACAAAAACACCAACAAACCAAACAGGGCAAACAACAAAAAGCTGAAAACAGGGCTGCCAGTGACCTCCAATCCGAATTTAGGATTACGAACCAAGACCATCGCCATCGCCCTGCTGTCCCTGTTGATTCTGTTTCTGCGTCAGCCGTGAATGAAGCATCATTAGTGCCAGGTTTTGTATCCCTCTCTTGATTTGAAGCACCTGGAGGAAAGAAACACACACGTACACACACAGAGAAAGAGAGAAAGGGAGACAGATTGAGAAAGAGAGCACAGGAAAACAGCCAGAAACACTATAAGTAGCATGTCTAGCTAGGCTAGTATAGAATGTTAAAAAAAAATGGCGAAAACCACCATGAAATAACAGATAGAAAAAATGAACAAAAAAGCAAGGCAAAAGTATGGCCAAAACGTAAAAATATGACATGTCCCAAAACAGCTGAAAACAGCATTAAAAAACGTGCCCACATGCGTCATAGCATAGAATTTTGCAAAAAAAACAAAAACAAAAACACCGACATACAGCATGTCAAACAAATGA
>NW_024658768.1:0-428 GCF_008729295.1 Plectropomus leopardus | reverse complement strand
ATATTATGATGTTTTTGTCTGTTTTTGCACGTTTTTAATGCTATAGCATGTTTTGGCAGGCTAATTTATGCTGTTTTTAGGTGTTTTTAGGTGTTTTTAGGAAATGTCATTTTTTGACATTTTTGCCATACTATAGCCTTGCTTTTTGGATCATTTTTTCGACATGCTAAATTATGGTGTTTTTGGCATGTTTTGGATGTTTTAATGTTATGGTGTGTTTTGACACGCTATTTTATGCTGTTTTGAGGTGGTTTTAGCTGTTTTTAGGACACGTCATTTTTTGACATTTTTGCCATACTATAGCCTTGCTTTTTGGATCATTTTTTCGACATGCTAAATTATGTTGTTTTTGGTCATATATGCACATTTTAATGCTATGGCGTGTTTTGGCACGCTAATTTATGCTGTTTTGAGGTGTTTTTAGCTGT
>NW_024658767.1:0-275 GCF_008729295.1 Plectropomus leopardus | reverse complement strand
TTTTATGTGCCGTCTAATCTCATTATTTTATGTATGATTCATTCTGTATAGCCTGAATTTTTAAAATTTGGACATTATTTAGGTTTAGGCTCCAAATAAGCACAGTGGGTTTTCTGTCTTTGTCATTCTTGTGTATTTTTTAATTGTGCAAAAAAAATAAATAAAGAAGTTGAAAACATTGCTTGAAGCATCTTTCAAAAAACTACTAACCATAATGCGATATAATGCGTTCGATTTTGGGCCGTCACTTGCTGCCCTGCTGAAATGTCTGAGCT
>NW_024658766.1:0-1305 GCF_008729295.1 Plectropomus leopardus | reverse complement strand
AGCAGGCAAAACACACCACACAGAGGGCTAATTGGACCAAACACACACATATGTAAACATGTAGCAACACACACAGCAAACAGATGGACCCCACAGATGTCTGGGATGGATTCTGACATCATGTGTGAGATTGTCATTTGAAGTGAGATGATAGAAAGAGAATAAGAGTTGGGCAGGGAGGGGACAACAAAATGAGCAGGACAGAATGCATGACAGAAAGGGGAACAAAGACAAACAAACAAGAGTAGTGGGGAAAAGAGGCAGTAAAAACAAACAGAAACCTGTTGAATGAAACACCATCTGACCAGTCAGAGTCCTCGTGGCCCCCATGTAAGATATCAAAGCTGCTGTAGTGCTGACGCATGGTTAAAAAACTTTTTTTTTAAATTTTATTTTATTTTTATTTTAATTTTTAATTTATACGTTTTTATTGATATTCATTATACAAAACAGATTCAGCTTGGCATGTGTTACGATTGAGGTCGTAATGTGTGTTATTGTGGTATTTTGTTGTAGATTGGCTGTGTTGTATGTTTTGCTCCTTTGTGTGCCTGTGTGTGTATTAATTCAGGTGTGTCATCACTTGGAGCTGATTGGTGGATCGAGTGATAGGCTGTGATGGAGGTCTTCCCCTACTTAAGGAGCGCGGTGACATCACTGCAGCACAGGGGGAACCCCGTCTCTCTCATCTCCCATGTCATGCCACGCTTCCCTTTGTTTGAGAGTTTGTTTTTAGTTGGGTTTATTTTGGGTAATGTAAGGGTTAAACTTCAGTTTAGTTGACTTCCTTTTGTTCTGGATCTGTTAAGTTAAATTATACTTTGGTTGTCTTAGATTTAGTTAGAATCCTTTAATTACTTCTCAGAGCCGTTTGTATTTAACATGCTAACCTGATAATTGCTGTGCCTCTCTCCTCCTCTCCTCCTCCTCTCCCCCCTCCCCTCTCTCTCTTTCTCTTTCCTTTTTGCCACAATTGTATTTCATTTGTTATTTAAGACATCAATCGCACGTCTGTCCGTCTTGGAAGAGGGATCCCTCATCATCCTCTGCCGCTCTTCCTGAGGTTACAGGGGTTCTTTTTCGGGAGTTTTTCCTTGGGTGATGTGAGGGTCTAAGGGCAGAGGGATGTCATACACTGTAAAGCCCTCTGAGGCAAACCATGTTTTGTGATAATTCCAGTTTGGTTGAACGCCAATGTCTTTCACATTTTAATGATCTTTGTTTCAATTAGCTCCATGGTTTAACCTCCAGATTCGCAAATTGAAACAAAGATCATTAAAATGTGAAAGACATTGGCGTTCAACC
>NW_024658765.1:0-324 GCF_008729295.1 Plectropomus leopardus | reverse complement strand
GTGGGACTTCTTGATAAAAAACAACTTATGAAACTTACATAAAATAAATACTCTGTATTTATCACAACAGTGTTCCTTGTGGTAACATAATGCCAAGCATTTTCAAGAAAAATCAAGGAATACACTATAATGCATATATGATATTTCTGTTAATCAATACCCAAGCAGTTAGGATGAGCTGCAAGGCTGACTTTTGTATAACAAATCCATGTGCATTAACATTCACAATCCAAGCACATGCAGACAGACATTTAGCAACGCGCTTGCTTATAGATAAACACACACACACACACACAGAGGCCATTCCTTTTGAGGCAGTGTGAT
>NW_024658764.1:0-219 GCF_008729295.1 Plectropomus leopardus | reverse complement strand
CACAGAAACCCATGACCCATTTTTGATCCCACAGCCATCAAATCATAAATACATGCATTGTATTAATTCTGGGAGTCATTCTGGGCTTTGTAATTTATTTATTTTTTTATTATTTTCCACCTGATCACATAATTTTTATCATATCCGGCATTTGGAGGAAACACCTGCTGTTGTTTTTATGTGAACTATCACAATTGGTGTAGCTGCAAACCATTCACA
>NW_024658763.1:0-424 GCF_008729295.1 Plectropomus leopardus | reverse complement strand
GTAAAGGAAGGAAGGACCTGCGGCTCTTTCACGCACTTCGGATGCAGCAGTCTGTCGCTGAAGGAGCTCTCCAGTGCAGTCAGAGTGTCTGTATGGGAGGTTTTCTACAGCATGGAGGACAGCTTGGTGATCGTCCTCCTTTCTCCCACAACCTGCATCCCAGGACATAGCCGGCCTTCCGTATCAGTCTGTCAAGACTTTTCCTGTCTGCAGTCGTCCTGCTGCTGCCCCAGCAGACCACTCCGCAGAAAATGGCCGATGCCACGACAGTGTCAAAGAAAGTCCTCAGGAGTGGCCCCTGTACCTCGAAAGTCCTGAGTCTCTAGAGCAGGTAGAGTCTGCACTGGCCCTTCTTGTAAAGTTCGGCAGTGTTATCAGTCCAGTCCAGTTTATCGTTTAGGTGAACACCAAGGTACTTTTAAGT
>NW_024658762.1:0-519 GCF_008729295.1 Plectropomus leopardus | reverse complement strand
TTTTGGGATGTGAAAATTTTGACATTTTTGCCTTACTGTAGCCTTGGATTTTTGGTCAGATTTTCGACATGCTAAATTATGCTGTTTTGTACTGTTTTTGCAACTTTCTTTGCTATGGCATGTCTTGGCAGGTTATTCTAAGCTGTTTCCCGGTAATTTAAACAGCTTTTGGTACGTGTCAAATTTTGAAATTTTTGCCTTGCTATAGCCTTGGATTTTTGGTCGGATTTTCGACATGCCAAATTATGCTGTTTTGTGCTGTTTTTGCAACTTTCTTCGCTGTGGTATGTTTTGACATGCTATTCTAAGCTGTTTCCAGCTGTTTTACACAGTTTTTGATGAGAAAATTTTGACATTTTGCCTTACTACAGCCTTGGATCTTTGGTCAGATTTTAGACATGCCAAATTATGCTGTTTTGGGCTCTTTTTGCAACTTTCTTCACTGTGGCGTGTCTTGGCAGGTAATTCTAAGCTGTTTCCAGCTGTTTTCAACAGTTTTTGGGACGTGTCAAATTGTGA
>NW_024658761.1:0-525 GCF_008729295.1 Plectropomus leopardus | reverse complement strand
TTTTTTATGATTTTGGGGCAACATACAATAATAGACCTTTTTGATGATTTTTAATGATTATTGAGCTATATTTTTGATGATTTTTAAGCAACATACTATACTCTGAGGACAAACAAAAGTCAAAAGTTATAGTTTTGTATGTCGCCCAAAAATCATCAAAAATGTCAGTATAGTTGGTCGCCCAAGATCATCAGAAACGTCATAGTATAAAATGTTATTCATAAAACATGAAAAGTAATCAAAGACATCATAGAATAGTATGACTATAAAAAAACAATCAAAAATCCTCAAAAATATTGTAGTATAGTTTGTCACTCAAAAATCTTGAAAAATCATCCAAATTGTCGTAGTATTGTACGTCATTCAAGAGTAATATTAAAAGCCATATTATTGGATTTAGGGTGTTTCTGGCCATTTTTTAAAACTTCCTTTGCTATGGCGTGTTTCGGCATGCTATTTCATGTAGTTTATGTGGTTTTCAGCATTTTTTGAAAATGTCACTTTTTGACATTTTGACATACTATA
>NW_024658760.1:0-433 GCF_008729295.1 Plectropomus leopardus | reverse complement strand
GATTATAGGTGATTGGGCCATATTTGCACGTTTTAATGATATGGCATGTTTCAGCACACTATTTTATGCTGTTTTGAGTCTTTTTAAGGGGGTTTTGGGACCTTTCAAATTTTGACATTTTTGCCATAGTATAGCCTTGCTTTTTTGGTCATTTTTTTTACATTATAGATTATAGGTAATTGGGCCATATTTGCATGTTTTAATGCTATGGCTTGTTTCAGCATGGTATTTTATGCTCTTTTTAGGTGATTTAAGTTGATTTTGAGACCAGTCAAATTTTGACATTTTTGCCTTGCTTTTTTTGTCATTTTTAAAAAAATGCTAAAGTATGTTGTTTTTATGATATATTTTCATGTTTTAACGCTATGGTGTGTTACAGCACGCTATTTTATGCTGTTTTGAGGTGTTTTAAGTTGTTTTTGGGACATGTCAT
>NW_024658759.1:0-433 GCF_008729295.1 Plectropomus leopardus | reverse complement strand
CATCTGCCACAATAATTATCGCAATCCCAACTGGTGTAAAAGTCTTCAGCTGACTTGCAACCCTTCACGGAGGCTCAGTAGAATGAGAAACCCCTCTATTATGGGCCCTTGGTTTTATCTTCCTTTTTACAGTAGGTGGTTTAACTGGGATTGTTCTTGCTAACTCGTCTTTAGACATTGTTCTGCATGATACATATTACGTAGTTGCACACTTCCACTACGTCCTTTCGATGGGTGCTGTGTTCGCCATTGTCGCTGCCTTCGTGCACTGATTCCCATTATTTACAGGTTACACCCTACACAGCACTTGAACAAAAGTCCATTTCGGTATTATGTTCGTTGGTGTAAACCTAACTTTCTTCCCACAACATTTCCTTGGGTTAGCCGGAATACCTCGCCGATACTCAGATTATCCAGATGCATACACCCTATG
>NW_024658758.1:0-499 GCF_008729295.1 Plectropomus leopardus | reverse complement strand
CCACTCTTTTTCCTCCTCCCCCTGCCCCCCTGTCTGGGCACAGTGGAACCGCCCACCAAACACTGCGTAGGCCAATAGGAACGCTGAGAGAGACAGAGACCACACCCACTTTGGTCACATCATCAAACAAATAAATGACGCGCGTGTGTGTGTGTGTGTGTGTGTGTACCAGCAGTGAAGATAATGAGGACACACACACACAGGAACATGCCGGCTCTGCGGTAACCATGGCGATACGGCAGCACCAGAGCAGTGAAGTCAGTGCTAGGCCCCGCCTCCTCTTCCTCTGATGTCAGAAACATCATCTCCACCGTCGGGGCTCCTCCCACATCCTCATCCTCAGCCCCGCCCACTGAGGAAGACTGCAGGGGGAGAGAGGCGTTACCATGGTTACCGGTCAGAGGGGGAGTAGCTTGTCTACCTGAGGCTCACCTGGGTCAGACGAGCCCTGATGGTGTCCATGACAACGACCTATACAAACATAAAGCAACCATGTCAC
>NW_024658757.1:0-211 GCF_008729295.1 Plectropomus leopardus | reverse complement strand
CAGAAAACACCGACAGAAATATTGTTGAAAACAAAAGAAAATATTTCTGCATTCTTGTGTTCAGACAGCAGGTGGCACTCTTCACCTGATAATACACACAGTAAATACTGCACAGTACTCACTGACTGAACCAAACACAGTAAATACTGCACAGTACTCACTGACTGAACCAAACACTGTAAATACTGTACAGTACTCACTGACTGAACCA
>NW_024658756.1:0-1304 GCF_008729295.1 Plectropomus leopardus | reverse complement strand
AAAATAATATGTAAATAAAAAACTATGTGTATTGATCAGATATATCAGATTTTTTTTTTATCAAGCAAGCAACATAAATTTACAATTCATGGCCAAAAGTAAGTAGGAAGAAGCAAACAGCTTGTCTTGTCTTACTCCTCTTTATTCTAACCCATAAATACAAAAACGTGCTCACAAACCCATCATTTCCCATGAGTAGCTGTCACTTCATCAAAAACTTAATATTGAATTTTCAAGAGAGCACAACCATTTGTGTAAAACCAGATTTGTGTGTGCTTGTGTTTTGAACGGCTCCAGTTATTAGCCGGCTGTGTGTTTTATCACCAGTCACCTCGGCGAGGTTCATTTCCGCTCTCGTGCTGATAAACGTAGCAAGATGATCTAGTGCTTCCTCCCTCAGATCAAATATTTGCCCCCGTCATAATCGGGGTGTTGGATGTTGTTAATTTGAGGCAGGGGAAACATGAAGTCTTTTTAGCGTTTGATGGGGGTTGGGCGGGGTTCAGGGGTCAGGGCCACTAATGACAAAGTGTTGAGGAGAGCCGGGGTGTCAGCGTCATAAGAGCGGCTCTGTTGACGGTTCTCGGAGTGTTTGTGTGTGCGTTTTTTTTTTCTCCCCCATCCTCCTCCTCCTTCATCCAGTTTTCTCGCTCCTTTTCTCTCTCGTCTTTCTTCTTTTGGTTTATATGCGTCCTGTTGGGTTATGTCCATCTGAGCTGATCTGGCCCAGCTTTGTCCACTTAGCATTTCCTGTGTGTAAAAAGCTACTTAATGGCACCACGCCACATGGTGACCGCCATCTCCCTCACCCCCTACACACCCCCTTTTTCCTCTCAATGCGAGCACGATCCAGCGTGCGGCTCTGCGTGGGCCACCTCTGATTTAAAGCATCCCATAATTAGCCATTCCATAGCTGGTGGTCGCCACGGTGAGAGAGGGCTGGTTGGAGAATGGTGGGTGTCCTCTCTCCGCTTCCCCATCCCCTCACGTTACAGCTTCCTGTATTGATTGCTGGGCCTGGTGATGACGAGGGCCTGGCTGATGAAAAGGAGGGCTATTTCTATCCAGGATGTTGGAGTCCGTATTGATCGCTGGCTCCTTCCTACACACACACACTTACACACACACACACACACACACACACACACAAACAGCCATAGGAAGATATTTATTACATATAAGGAAGCGCGTAAGCATAATCAAGCCATCTCAGACTCGGTATCCATTTTGTTGGCTCAGTTTCTTCACTTTTTCGGATGACAGCGGCGGCTCTAAAGCGCTGAGAGCTGGTGTGGTCCGCCACT
>NW_024658755.1:0-254 GCF_008729295.1 Plectropomus leopardus | reverse complement strand
TTGGTGATAAAACTCATCTTACCCTCAGACTCCATCTCCTCCAGCCCCAATCTGGATTTGTGCGCCGGATGATGGGTTGCCATGGTTACCGTTGTCATAGCACGCTGGAGGGATGAGAGGGAGGGGCCGGTAGCGGGCAAGCTGTCTTCAAGGTTCGGTGTCCTCGCAGCACCTACACGTCCCAAATCACAGGAGGTTTTCACACACCGTGCACAACCGCAGCTGCAATTCACGGCTCATTTTAAAAGTGGAAC
>NW_024658754.1:0-433 GCF_008729295.1 Plectropomus leopardus | reverse complement strand
TTTCAACTTTCATACTAATTTCATACATTGTATTGTAGCATACTGCAAATTTTTATATTTTTACACACTTTACACACTGAGTAAAATATCCATATTATCATTTAAATATTGATATATTAGTGCTAGTTATCTATTAGGGTATTTCTTAAATTTACATTTATACACACTTACATACTCAGCATACTACTTTATCTTTAAATATTTCCATACTTTTCTAACTCTCACTGTATTTCTATTTTTATACTTCTATTTCTATATAGTACTTGTGCTGGTACTTATTTCTACTTGCTATAATTCTTTATGATGCCATCAGAGCGACTGTCATGAACCACAATTTTTCCCCCGGGGATCAATGAAGTATTTCTGATTCAGATTTAATGCATATTTGTAATGTGTTCTCTGCTCTTTGTTGACAGCTGCTCATGGACTCACA
>NW_024658753.1:0-554 GCF_008729295.1 Plectropomus leopardus | reverse complement strand
ACTATTCAGTCCGAATCATGTTCTGAATTCATTATTTTCCAAATAATATATATTTAAAAAGTTGTTAAGAAGTGATGAAAAAGAAGTGATCTGGAGGATCAATGGTTCGACTCAAAGTCCTGGAAAAAGTCCTGGAAAAGTCTCGATAAGAATGTGTGTGAATGCTGTGGTAGTGTCAGACTGAGAGCTGCAAACAGGACGGAGTGTCTGCTCACACTGTGTGTGTGTGTGTGTAGACGATGAGGTCATTGCCGAGGTGACGCTGTGTGTGATTCATAAAGGTGTGACTGAGTGTGTGTTTGCTGCAGGTGTATTAGCTCTTTCAGCTCTGTTTTCTGTTAGTAAAATGTATTTTTCAATAAATACAAACATCAGCAGCTTCTGTTGCATCATTTATTGATTCACTTTTCTGCAGCAAAAAACAACAAAACATGCTTCAAGCTACCAAAACAACATATACTGTACTATCTATATATCTATACATATACCTATATGTGAAGGCCATAAATATATATATAAATATATAATTTTATATGTACACTTACATTACAGTG
>NW_024658752.1:0-532 GCF_008729295.1 Plectropomus leopardus | reverse complement strand
ACATTGTTTTTTTTTTAGGTAAATCCTGCACAGAATGTCTTTAAATTAATTTAGCAGATTTATACAGTGGTATAAATTCATAGATTTCTATTATTATTAATAGATAGATATTAATCTTTGTTTATAATTTGTGTCTGGGGTAGCGGTCTCGAAGGTCCTGTCCTGAATCCGTAAACAGAAGGCAGCGGTTCAAACGGGGAGTGGCCGGGTTGTGTGGCGTCCCTGATAATGCTGCTCCTTCTTTCTCAGAGTTAGATTTGATAAGATATTTTTAGAATTTCAGAGGAGAGGATGCATTTTCTTTCCGTTCATTTTTGTCATTTGCAGATTCCAAAACATATTTTTCTTCACCCTTTGACACCTGAGTAGTTTGCCTTGATTTCTTTCAAAAGTTTCTTTAATGGAAAAAGGGTTGTGAGAAACTTGACAAGACATGACCGAAAAATTAGCAAGAAATTGTCTTTTTTTTAAAAGTTACAAAAATTACCTGACATTACAAAACATAAAATAAAAGAATTTAAAAATTAATAAA
>NW_024658751.1:0-424 GCF_008729295.1 Plectropomus leopardus | reverse complement strand
AGTATTATTAGCAGCAACATTGATTTGTATACATTCCCCCAGTATTTGGCAGCAATTACCAAATACTGGGGGATTGCATAATTGTACCTGTAAATTTACTTATCTATTTATTTATTTTTCATTTATGTATTCCTTTTTAACTCTTGTATTTCTTCATTCATTTTGTTATTTATGTATTTATCGATAAATAAGTTTGGGGTTTTTTTGGTCCAGCATACTGCATTAAAAATGTCCAACCACATTATGAAAAAAATATATTCAATTGCAGAAATAAATCTCACGAAAGTGCCTCCTTAAACAAATATTTCTTATTACAGGCACCTTAAACTTCAAACTACTGCATTATATTTCTCCTCCACTAGATGGAGATACTGTACTTTTTTCTAATACATTTATTTAATACCTTTAATTGGTTTGCAAATGT
>NW_024658750.1:0-241 GCF_008729295.1 Plectropomus leopardus | reverse complement strand
GCCTCCTCCTCGCTGCCTTCACCTCCACCTGACTGTCCTCTGAGGGATGGACAGAGACAGACAGACAGAGCCAGAGACAGAGACACACAGAAACAGAGACACACAGTCACACAGAGACACACAGAGACAGAGACACGCAGAGACAGAGACACACACACACAGAGACACAAAGTCACACAGAGACAGAGACACACAGACACAAAGTCACACAGAGACAGACAGAGACAGAGACACACACACA
>NW_024658749.1:0-717 GCF_008729295.1 Plectropomus leopardus | reverse complement strand
TTCCTGTTTTTTAAATAATTTAATATTAATTATCTCTCTCCTCAATCTCTATCTTTGTTTTTAAAAAACACATTTTCACGTCATTTATTTATTTCTTTTTTTGCAGTTTGTGGGACACCTCTTGCCAAGTTGCACATTGTCTTTTTAGTCATGTTTTCACAAGAAATGAAACCAATTTGCTCAAGTTTCAAAGGTTTAAATGCATGCGAAAGGCATCTGAATGCAGCAAAAGAAAACTGATGTTTTCTTATTTCAAAGGGCGTTCAGTCCAGCTGAAACATACAGGTGGTCAACAGAATGTGAACATATTTCTCTACAGTACTCAGGCTGGGGGGTTCACTACAGGCAGGCACTGAGGGGTGGGCAGTGCCTTTTTTTTTGCTAAGCATATAAACTCCCAGGCACTGCCAATGGGTTGGGGGGAACAAAGCAGAGCCTGTTTTGGGAGGAAGAGGCAGGGTCGGGTGGATGAACAGTACCTGCTGTTGAAGGAGAGTGAAGGAAGCGGGCTGTGGTGAGAGCGGGGGCCACGTGCCAGGCCCAGCGATGGAGGAGGCACCGTGGCGCGCTCCTCCAACCAACAAACCAAAACCCCCTCCTCGCACTGGAGAACACAAGGCGATTCACTTCAAAGCAGGAGAGCAGATTCGTTTGCTCATCATATGTCTGCAGTAATTCTGGAGACATTAATCAAATAGTCTCTTAACCCTTTGAAAC
>NW_024658748.1:0-238 GCF_008729295.1 Plectropomus leopardus | reverse complement strand
ATGGCCAATTTCGATAAGCCAAAAAGATTGGATTGGGACATCTCTAGTGTAGTATAAATACTGCAAAAATATGAAAATAAAGCATATAAATATTATTGCACAGTAAGTGGTAAAATATTGCACAGGCATGTTACACAGTAAAAATATAAACAATATAGTTATGCAAATATATGTGAATATTTATGATGATTATGCAAAAATAGAATATCTATACATACTATATATACACACACACACA
>NW_024658747.1:0-333 GCF_008729295.1 Plectropomus leopardus | reverse complement strand
GCATCCTCAGCTCTCTCTGCAGAAAAGCTATGGCAATAATTCTGACGTATCAGTTTATAACTACATAGCTGAGGAAGCACATCACTACAGTCGACTTGTGAAACTTATTGTAAGTTATCGCAGGAGTGTGAGTTACTGGTGTGTGAGGAAACGTTGCCTCACTGAGACGCTCCCATCGGCAGCGTGTTTCTTAAGCTGCAGTCACACCCTGAACAGCCAGGTGACACAACCCCACATGTACGGCTCCCTGCTGCGTGACTCACATCCACTGAAGAGAAATGAGTGTGAGATTATGAAATCAGCTCTTTAACACACAGCTTTCCCTTTTTTTTT
>NW_024658746.1:0-234 GCF_008729295.1 Plectropomus leopardus | reverse complement strand
TTATAGATTGATATTTAATCCTTTTACCCATGGATTAATGTTGACTGTCATTTAAACTTCTTGAATCTGAGAAAAATTGGTTTGATTTCTTTCAAAAACACAAGGAAAATATATTAAGCATATTGCCAAAAAATGTCCCACAAACTGCAAAAAAAATTGTTAAAAGAGACAAGAAATGTATCTGATAACTAGCTGGGGGGGATTGTTATATATTATCAAAAAAGTTATATAAAG
>NW_024658745.1:0-1174 GCF_008729295.1 Plectropomus leopardus | reverse complement strand
CAGACTGTCATAATAATAATAAAAAAAACCTACTTTGCATGTAGTACATCAAAAATAATTCTTTTTTAATCCAAAAACATAGTAATGACAAAAAACTGGCATTTAAAGGGTTAAAATTGTGAAAATTAATGGATATTTTATATGAATAATTAGGGCTGATGTTGGTTTAAAAATAAATTCAAGAAAAGTAGAAAATAATATTACTGTATAATATTTGTATAGCCTGATTTTGAAAAGTGCGTTTCGTGTGCGGAGCGGTATGAGTGTGAGTATCTGACACAAAAATAAAAACGTATGAAAATCAATAATAATAATAATCATTGATATATCCTCGGCTGTGATCATAAAAACAATCTACTTTGAATGTCGTATATTGAAAATAATAATAATTGTTATAATTTTCATCTAAAAAGCATCATGATAAAAATTTGGCATTTAAAGGGTTAAAATTCATAAAATTGATGAATATTTAATATTTACGATCAGGACTGATGTTGGTTAAAAGTAAACTCAATGAAAATAGAAAATCATATTAACATGTAATATTTATAAAGCTTGATTATGAAAAGCACATTTTGAGTGCAGAGCGGTGAGTGTGTGTCATATTAAAGCAGACCTGAAGGGGTTAATGAGACGCTCTCTAAACACTCGTCCTCTTCCTCGCCTCACAGCCGGGGCGGGGCGGGGTGATGCCCGGGTATCCCAGCTCGCCGATGGGAGGGAACCCCACGCCTCCGATGACGCCGGGGACGTCCATACCCCCCTACCTGTCCCCGGGCCAGGACACCAAACCCCCCTACCTCCCCCCGGACACCAAACCCAACATCAGCTCCCAGCAGGTGTCCACAGGTGAGACGCCGCGCCGTCTTTTACAGGCGCCGTCTTTACATGCAGTTAGTAACGATTTAAAAAAAGGAGGGACTTTGGACAGAAACTTACTTTAGTTGCTGGAGTTTTTGGTTGAAATGCAGATGAAGTTTGTCGCCCTAAAAACCGCCTCTTTTTTTTTTCTTTTGTCCCAGGTAACCCGAGCGACGACCTGCGGCTGACGTTCCCCGTACGAGACGGCGTGGTGTTGGAGCCGTTCAGACTTGAGCACAACTTGGCCGTCAGTAACCACGCCTTCCAGCTGAGAGACTCCGTCTACAAAACACTCATGCTGAGGTGGGAACAT
>NW_024658744.1:0-1226 GCF_008729295.1 Plectropomus leopardus | reverse complement strand
AAATGATACAGATAAATGAAAAATAATAAAATAATATATTTTAAAATACTAAAAAATATATGCTCATATCACTACAATAGCAATACGAGTGTGTTTATTATTAAAGCGGGCGTTAAGGGTTAATGAACCACATATGATGGGCTGTCTCACCAAACATGCTGGTTTTATTTCATATATATTTTAAACTTCACTGTTCAGCTGCTGCTTTGAAAAATTTGAAGTTTCTAGTTTGAATTGAATTGAATTAACTTTGACCTTTGGTTTGTATGTTTAATTCAGTAAATCATAAATGATGAAGAGCGTCTCACTTTGTTTCTGTGGCGCAGAAACGTCTCTGAACAAATATAATATGCATCATCTCCGTGCGTACGTCGAGCTCTCCGGAGGATTCATCACACACACCGACTGTAGCCCCTCAGGCTGAAATATCTCACTTTATTATTCATTATTGGACAGATGTCAGCCTGCAGGTGTGTCACACTGCAACAATATAGAATCAGTAAAAGTGCATCAAAATTCAAATGAATTCAGAGTCAGTGCATATTTACATATATACTATAAACATATGCTCATTTACATTAACACCTGGATCAGCATCAGTTTTCTTGTGCTGCACTCAGACGCCGTTTAGAGGCAGCTAAACCTCTGAAACCTGAGAAAATTGGTTTAATTTCTTTAATAAAAAAAAACAGCAAATAAACAAAATATAATTAGCAACTTGGCAAGAAATGTCTTAAAACTACAAATGAATTAATTAAATTAAATTAAATTAAATTAATAAATAAGTAGATTAAATAAATTCAGAAACTATCTGAATATTAGCTTAAAATGTTAATTAGATATTATCAAAAATTAGGGAAAAATATCCAGAAATTATGTATGTATAATTCCTTTAAATTATTTATTTTTAAGTATTTTACAGAAAAAAAGTATTTATTTTTAACAATGTCTTGAGGTCTTTTTGTNAATAAATAAATAATAATAAATGATACAGATAAATGAAAAATAATAAAATAATATATTTTAAAATACTAAAAAATATATGCTCATATCACTACAATAGCAATACGAGTGTGTTTATTATTAAAGCGGGCGTTAAGGGTTAATGAACCACATATGATGGGCTGTCTCACCAAACATGCTGGTTTTATTTCATATATATTTTAAACTTCACTGTTCAGCTGCTGCTTTGAAAAATTTGAAGTTTCTAGTTTGAATTGAATTGA
>NW_024658743.1:0-564 GCF_008729295.1 Plectropomus leopardus | reverse complement strand
TTTACATTTTTCAATTTTATTATTATTTTTTACAACATATAAATAACTAACAAATGGTAAACTATCTCTGTCTTTACTTTAGAAACAAATTTTAAGATAATTTTCTTGTCATCTTCTTAAAATTTCTTGCATTGTGTGGGACATCGTCTTGCCAAATTGTTCATTGCCTCTTTAACCCTGTTTTGTTCTTTGTTTTTTCAAATGACTTACTCTGCAAGTAATTTCCAGGACTCTGGAGTCGAACAGCTCCAGCAAAAACAGTTCAGGCCACATTTAGTCTCAGATTTTACCCCAAATGACATCTGGCTTTCAGTCACTCTCAACAAAAAGCTGAATCGTTGACAGGACGTGATGTGAAGCACACAGACTGGGCTTTTCTGGTTTTTCGCATCGTGGTTTTGATAACAAAATGTTGTTTTCATGCTTCTCTGCTGGAACAAACACAATGATTGCTTTTGTAAGTTGTTCAGAAAAACATACCTTCAACCCAACAGGCTCATTGCCTCAGCTCTGAGGTTGGTGTTTTTCACCCTTTAGGGCTCGCTTTAATATTATTCACACTCA
>NW_024658742.1:0-512 GCF_008729295.1 Plectropomus leopardus | reverse complement strand
AAAATACAAAGAGAGTTCTAAAAAAATACAAAGAGAGTTCTAAAAAACACAAAGAGTTCTTAAAAAACACAAAGAGAGTTCTAAAAAAACACAGTTCTAAAAAAACACAGAGTTCTAAAAAAACCACAAAGAGAGTTCTAAAAAAACACAAAGAGAGTTCTTAAAAAACACAAAGAGAGTTCTAAAAAAACACAGAGTTCTAAAAAACCACAAAGAGAGTTCTAAAAAAACCCAAAGAGAGTTCTTAAAAAACACAAAGAGAGTTCCAAAAAAACACAAAGAGAGTTCTAAAAAAACAGAGTTCTAAAATAAAAACCCAAAGAGAGTTCTAAAATAGAAACACAAAGAGAGTTCTAAAAAAACACAGAGTTCTAAAATAAAAACACAAAGAGAGTTCTAAAAAACACAGAGTTCTAAAATAAAAACACAAAGAGAGTTCTAAAATAAAAACACAAAGAGAGTTCTAAAAAAACACAAAGAGAGTTCTAAAAAAACACAAAGCGAGTTCTAAA
>NW_024658741.1:0-377 GCF_008729295.1 Plectropomus leopardus | reverse complement strand
TTACATTTTTTTTATCTAGATAGATAGATAGATGGATAGAGACCATAAGAACCACTTTTTGAAGGTTACTTTCTTTTTTGTATTTGTTTTTTATTTCTCTTTTTCTCATTTTCGATTAATTTTCATGTAATTTTCTTGTAACTTTTTTACTTTCTGAATTGAGGAAAAAGCTTAAAAAAGAAAAAAAAGAAAAAAATTGTTCCATTTATTTCCTCTTTTCTTTTGTCTTTTTTAGGAGTTGTTAGGTCCCTGGGTCTTCATCATCTTCACCATCTTCCTCATCATCTTCTTCATCTTCACCTTCATTAAAGTCCCAGAGACGAGAGGCAAGACCTTTGATGAGATCGCCCGCAGCTTCGGCGGCGGCGCCCCAGCTC
>NW_024658740.1:0-787 GCF_008729295.1 Plectropomus leopardus | reverse complement strand
ACAGCAGCCTCTTCCCCTCCAGGAGCATCTTCGCCCCCCTCCCTCCGCCTCCCCCCAGCCACTTTAAAAGCCCCTCACATTCATCTTTAATGGCGGGGGGGTTAGCAGGTTGCGCGGTTAGCGGCAGCGGTGGAAGGCTAATACGCCGACAGCTGTGTCGCGTGCCGGGCAAAGACGCCGTTTGGGTGCAGAGAGGGGGAGGGGGGAGGTCGGTGTCAGCGGCTAATTGGTTCCTTGGCTGTGACACTCGATCCGGCTGATCCAATCAGAAGCGTCTGAGACAGGATGGAGACACGGGGGGTTTTCACAGAAAACACCTCGTAATGTGATGAGATCCAAACTGCAGCCTCACGAACGGCCACGCAGCCAAATCAGATCAATAAACAATAAATATCACGTTTACGACTTTAATGTCAAGTCATCATGAGCGCTGCAAACCGTCCTGACTCCCAAAAAAACACCAAAACTGACCTCCAGGCCACCACTGTTGAAAACCACCGAACTCTCGATTTCTACTCACTCTCGAATCAACAATCATTGTTTATGTATGTGTTTACTCATCTTTATGTCCAAACAGTACCACTGAAACATTTACAACCAATTAACAACGACTGCAAGAGAGATAATATACAATATTTTAAAGGCTATTTTTAGGTATGTCGGGGTACAGGTGGACAATGTTCACCAAAGTTACAAAAATGTCCTGTTTTATGGCGAGACATCAAAATGTTACATCACGCCGCCGGAAATCCGTAAAAGTTTTGCGTGGACCTGTGACAATTATTAA
>NW_024658739.1:0-429 GCF_008729295.1 Plectropomus leopardus | reverse complement strand
TGAGAAGCTAAAAACATTAGCTGCCGGTGAGTCATCCCCGAAAAAAACTTAACAAAACAAATAAAACTTTTATTTAAATTTAATTCACAAATAAACCACGAAAGCGCGAAATAAACGACGAAACTCCGCGATGAGTTAAAATGAAGTTTTAACGGGACGTTTGATCAGATTTGGCGTCAGTGGTTTCTGTTTCTGTTTGCTTTATTTTTTACTTTATTTTATTTTATTTTATTTAATCTGATTCAGTGAGATTATTGCTTTCACATTAACCCTCTGACACCTGCACACGTGCAGGTTTCCTCGTGCTGCGCTCAGGCGAGCATCAAAACCTCTGAAACCTGAAAAAAACTGTTTTCTTTAAAATAATTTAAAGTAATACTTTAAAATACATTATCAAAAAATATGACAGAGATAGAGAGATAAAATTAT
>NW_024658738.1:0-551 GCF_008729295.1 Plectropomus leopardus | reverse complement strand
ATTATTATACTGCCAGAGAGTCCTTTGTTATTTCTTTTCCTATTATTACAATTATTTTTAATTTTTGAATTTTACTATTTATTATTTATTTTACTGCCAGAGAATCTTTAACGCACTTTTTTACTTTAGCAATTTTTATTCATATCATCATTTTTATGATAGTTTTATTCATGTTTTTATTTATTTATGTATTCATTTATATTTCATGTATAATCATGAAAACATTCTAATTATCATCATCATTCTATGTAAAAAAAATGTAAAAGTTGAAATGCCTTTTTGTCTCCGAATTAAGTTCAGAAAATTTCAAATTAAAAACTTTTTGTACCTTCATGTCTCTGATTGACGCCTCCGTCTCCACCGAGAACGACGTGTCACAGCTTCCTCTGCGGGACGAAGCCCCGCCCAGAGACGCCAGCGTGGCGGCGGACAGCGTAGAGGCCGTCCTCGAGCCCTGAGGAGGAGGAGGAGGAGGAGAGAGGAGGAGGAGGGAGGAGGAGGAGGGAGGAGAGAGGAGGAGGAGAGAGAGGAGAGAAGAGAGAGGAGAGAGG
>NW_024658737.1:0-242 GCF_008729295.1 Plectropomus leopardus | reverse complement strand
TTTTTTTTTTTTTTTTTACAAATTTCAGGTAATATTCTTGTATTTTTTACTAATTTCTTGCTAAGATTTTGGTTATTTCTTCTTTCTTGCTCATTGCCTTCTTTACATTTTTTTGAAAGAAATCAAGCCAAAGGGGTTACCAAAGCGTTACCCAATGGCTGCTGTTAATTTTTTTAAATATTTTTTTAAAATAGTTTTCCCTCAATAAAACACTGACTCTACACTTACTAGCTTATACATCT
>NW_024658736.1:0-886 GCF_008729295.1 Plectropomus leopardus | reverse complement strand
CTCAAAATGAAAAAACAACATTTGCTCGGTTACACTTTGTGGCATTTCTTTGTGCTGATAATTAAAATAAATTAACAATAAATAAATAAAATTCAAAAAAAAACTTTTGCTCGCTCGTATATACTTTGTGGCATCTCTTTGTGCTGATAATCAAAATAAAAAAATAAATAAAAATGAAAAATAAAAGCAGCACTCAGGATCTTCCACACATGAAGCTGCAGTAATATTTGGGAGCGCGTGAAGACGCGTGACTCACAGGCATCTTGGTTTTGGCGGCGGTGAGCAGCGACATCGTGATCTCACTGAGGTAGTCGAACACCAGGAAGTCCAGCTTCCCTCCGAACACCAGCTGAGGCACTGAAACACAGAGTCACCGATTACCCACCAAACTTTATTTACGGCTCACTATTTGTACATTTAAGGAGCCGAAAAAAGTCTGAAAAGACGTAAAACTTCAAATATTTTTTACTGAACTGAACTGGAAAATGTTTGAGAAAAAAGAAAATGGTTCAGAAAAAATTAAAATTTTGTTACAACAGTATTTATTTGAAGTACTTTTCCGTTCCTTTTTTTATTTTATTTTTTGGAAAAAAGCAAAAAGGGGGAAAGAAAAGGAAAAAATCTAAGGAAAGAACAAAATTTTGGGGACCAATTTTTAGGGGATTTTTTTTAAAAATGAAAAACACCTTTAAGGAAAGAAAAAAGAAACTAATTCTCATATTTAAAATTATGTTACAACATTGTTAATTTTTAAGGAATTTACCAGGTCGTTTCTGTTGTTGTTTTTTTAATTAATTTAATATTTTATTTGAATTTATTCATTGTATTTTATTTTAGGGTTAGGCCACTTCGCTCAGGTTTTAAAGGGTTAATCAGACCTTTTAAA
>NW_024658735.1:0-690 GCF_008729295.1 Plectropomus leopardus | reverse complement strand
ATAACGGTTAACCATTGGCATTCTTTGGAGAAATGCATTTTTGGAACTTGTCAGTTACTGCCTGGTGATAGTTTAGCTTTATATTAGCATTTATATATATATATGCATTTATATGCAAATATGCTTTGACAGAGGTTGGCTGAAATGAGCGACGTACTGATGAGGAAGTTTTAGCCCAAATATCTGCTTGCTACACCACACTGGATCTCCGAAAATATCTGACGCTGCCCCCAGTGGTTTATTGTTGCCACACAGATGGGTTCTGAGATTGCATACTTGTCTGCGTTGCTAACTGACTCCTGTCATTGGATCTGTTTTCTCTGACCAGTGCCAAATCATTTCAAACAGGTACAGAGCTTTGCAAGTTGAAATGTGAGTTTGTTGGTGTAAGAAAGCATGGAGACTAGAAGACTGTATGCTCACATCTGACACAAAATGTGTTGTTGTCTTTGATAGTTGCCTCACTTAGGCTCATCATTTATTAATCACCTCTTTCTCTTGGAGCTGGAGAATTGCTTTGATGATGGGTTTTCCATTTTACCAGAGCAGCCTCTATCCCATCTAATATTCGCAAAGACTCATGAGCTCAGAGTGAGTCATCATTTTGCGAATCATAACCTTTATTTTATATATCGTGTAAGATTTCAAATATGGTGAAGAGTTTATGAGGTCCCAGGAGCAATTGGATAC
>NW_024658734.1:0-442 GCF_008729295.1 Plectropomus leopardus | reverse complement strand
GAACAGCAGAACCAGAAAACATCAGCAGCCTTCAGTCCGTTTGTGTGTTTTCAGGTTTGGAGAAGAAGACTCAGGTCCTGCAGCCCACAGAGAAGAAGACGGTGGCGTATCACGAGGCGGGTCACGCCATCGTGGGCTGGTTTCTGCAGCACGCCGACCCGCTGCTGAAGGTGCGTCTGACATCTGTCCCTTATTTTGTTGATATTGTCTTATTATCTGTGGATCCTTCATATTTTTTTATTTTTTTATTTGAATAATTCGGTGCTTCCTGTGGTAACAGCTGGAGTTAAAACATTTAATCTCAGTAACAAAATTACAACACATGTTCATAAAAACACTGTAAAATAAAGAACTGTTTAGTATAACTGATCTCCTTCTTCTGATAAAAATATCTAAATAAATGAATAAAAAAATAATTCATTAGGGAAAAAAGACGGAGATT
>NW_024658733.1:0-1213 GCF_008729295.1 Plectropomus leopardus | reverse complement strand
ATTGTCCTCGAAATCTTTTCGAAAGAAATCAAACCTATTTTATTTTATTTTTCTGATTTGTCCAAAGCTTTAAAGAAAAGTGACGTCCATTCAGGTTTCAAAGGGTTAAAGGAACAAAGTGACTCAGACAGACTGTTCAGAGCTTCGTTTCCTGCGTCAGCGAGCTCGTTCAGGACAAAAACACGCCGTTGGTCTCGTAAAATCTGGTGAAGCAGCTGAGCGGAAAGTTCTGAGTTTCACAGCTGAACAGCGATAAAAAAACAAAAAACGGAAAAGTGATTTTGATAAAAGAAACTGGAAGCAGAGTTTGTGACCCGACTCAGGACCGGCGCCGCGGCGAGCGCTCGGACAGGAAGCTAAAGGGTTGTGCTGTAATATTGCGAAGGATTTTCCAGCAGCTGACGTCGTCTCTTTGGTTTCCGCATCCAACCCGACAGACCCTGAGACCGCCTTCAGTCCGGCCAGGCGCCCCTCAGACGTCGCCCACGTCGAAGGCCCTCATCAGCAGGTCCAGGTCGCCCACGTCGGCGGCCTGAAACAGCTCGGGCCGGTCCATCATGGAGATGGCGATCCGCAGGGCGGCCCAGATGTTGGCCGACATCTGCTGGTGGCTGCAGCGCTGACTCCGCCTCTGCTGGTTCAGAGCCGTCAGGAAGTTACTGACCGCCTCCCTGCAGGAGCCGGACCGGGACCAGGTGAGACCAGAACACAGAACTTCAGCTGTCAGCTCATTCTGAAGTCTGGCTGAATCAAGTTTTCTGTCGTTGGTGTCGACAGGTGAGGAGGTGGGCGGAGTTACCTGTGAGCTCCCAGGTTGATGCAGCTGATCCCGAGGTTGTATCTGGACCGGATGAAGCCGGGCTGCAGCTCCAGAGCTCGGGTGTAGGCCTCCACCGCCTCCTCGCTGCGATCTCCGTTCGCCAACGTCGCGCCCAGACGGTTCCACAGCAGGTAGTCCTGAAGATGAAGACATGAGGTCGTCTCTTTTTTGACGAACGGTATGTGGAATCTGACAACCTTTAAAACGGCGAGCTACGGCACGCTCTGAGAACGGACGCGTTTTTCCACGGAGGAAAGTGCGACTGTGACAATGACACAGTGAGGCTCGCAGAGACGCAAAATACGACACAAAGTGGAAACAAACGCCAAAAACGTCCGAAAACCTCATAATGTCGCATGTTGAAAAACTGGCGAAAATTTTTTGTTTAGTATG
>NW_024658732.1:0-641 GCF_008729295.1 Plectropomus leopardus | reverse complement strand
CTCGCCAAGATACTCATTCCTTTTATTTCTCCCATGTTTTTGAGAGAAATTAAATTAGTTTTCTCAAGATTCAAAGGTTTAAATACTTGTGAAAGGCTTCTTGATGAAGAAAAGTGATGATGATCCAGGTTTCAAAGGGTTAAACACATAAAAGATGTCCAGGAACAGATTTAATGGCGTTTTATATCATATGAATATCCCCACAGTTGTTTTTGCGTGATATAAATTAAAAACTATGTCAGTTAAGTTTCCCACTGAGAGGAGGATCGTGCACCTGCAACTTCCGATGCCTCGTCATTCTTCCCCCGAGCTGAGTGATGAATGAGTCGGTGATTAGTTCAGAGGAAATCTCGGTACTCACCTGGTTTCGGTTCTCAGATCCTTCAAACGAGCCTGGAGGACGATTTGAAATCAGAAATAATGTGTTTGCATGTTCGTGCATCCGCAGAGAGACGGTCCATCTACAGCACCGGTCTCATCCTCTCCTCCCTCTGACTCTGCCGCTCCCGCGCTCTCTTTCCTCGTCGGGCTGTGCGCGCTCTCGCGTGCGCGGCAACTGGTGTGACTGGGCAAGTCAGGTGTGCGACGTGGACCCCGATTTTTAACTTTCAGTTATCAAAACCAAACAAAAAAAAAAGTTA
>NW_024658731.1:0-851 GCF_008729295.1 Plectropomus leopardus | reverse complement strand
TTATCATTGTTTTTTTTTAAGTTACCTGTGTGACCTGCTCATCCACCTGGATCCCAAGAGGTTTCATTTGGACCAGCGGGAACACCCAGGTGTCCTCCTCCCCCTCGCTCATCCCCTCGTCCTCCGAGTCCTCCGTCGCGTTCAACAGTCGCTGCCTCACGTGGGCTGCGTTCACCACCTCCATGATCCTCTTCCTCGCCTCCGCTGAGAAATCCTGCCTGTTGCCTGGTTGCAACAGAGATACGAAACGTAAGTGTACACAAAGATAAGTGGGAGACAGGTCAAACTGATCTCTGGGTCACAGTTATCTGAGCTGTGAGTGTTTCTGAGAAAATTTACAAACCACTTACAAACATGAAGCAGAGGAGGATGCTGATGGGAGTGAAACAGCAGATACGGAGCTCTTATTTTGAAAAATGGTTGTTTGTGATTGTCTGGCAAATGGCCAATTAAACTGTATACTGAAGGGATAATTCAATCCAAAAGTACAAATAGTTTTTCCTCTAAATTGTTTGTCAAGATTGTTTTGTGTGAGATGCTCAATGTTGAAGTTTTGGGCCGCAGAGATTCTGCCTTCTCTAAAATCTAATGAAACAGGAAGGCGCTTGGCTTGTGGTGCTCAAGCACAAAAAAAACAAAACACTCAGCAGTAATGTCGCTTTCCAGAAATCATAACCCTCTTACTCAAGATAATAAACAGACCAGTGGGAGTTTAAACATCTCCCAGGTGTGCTGGCGCGGAGCACACTGCTATGGACATGGCGGATTTGACAAATTGGAGAAGCGAGCTGTTTTTTTCTGCTGAGAGTGATACAGTAAGAGCAGCAGTGTAATAATAATAATAATAATAA
>NW_024658730.1:0-391 GCF_008729295.1 Plectropomus leopardus | reverse complement strand
TGTGTTTGGAGAGCGGGAGAAAGAGAGAAAGGATTATGGTAACACAAGCAGTCTGGCTCATTCAAATGGGGGGAAAACACCACAAGGCCCCGGTTTGTACAACACACACACTCGCTCGCACAAAACCCCTCCGCTCCTCTCCTCCTTCTCTTCTCCCCTTTCCACCAGGGCCTCCATCCAGCGAGGGCAGCCAAAAGAGGGGAGTCGGGCCCAGATAACTCCCTGTCTTATCCTAACAGGATTCAGTCTGTACACAAAGGCCTATAAGAATAATGAAAGGGGGTTTGGGAGCACTTGAAGCAGGGTTAAGCGGCGTACACAACCTCCTCTCTTATGCGCTAAGAGCGTCACAATCCCCCAGACCCAAAAACAAAAGGTTCTAATCACAGAC
>NW_024658729.1:0-398 GCF_008729295.1 Plectropomus leopardus | reverse complement strand
AAAGGTTAAATTAATAAATACAGATAAAAATAAATATATAAAGTTAAAAAATGAATAAATAAATAATTACAGATAAATGAATAAATATCTGTGGATCCTCAGCATTAAATGACTTGGATCGGGGCACACAGAGCCTCCTCTTACTCTTGGCCGCTGCGGTCGACTCCTTCATCGGAGTCCGAGTCCTCCTCCACCCTCTGCTGCTTCTCCTTGGACTCCTTCTTGTCGTCCTCCAGGTCCTCCTGGTTGAAACCCTGCAGGAGGACCAAAGACTCTGTTTGTCTCCTTACTTCTGTTTGTCGACACACTTTCGTTCATCGAAAGCCACTCCTTTAATTTCTCTTTAAAGAATTATTTTATCATATATTTTACTCTGTTGTTGTTTTTTATTTCAAGTA
>NW_024658728.1:0-661 GCF_008729295.1 Plectropomus leopardus | reverse complement strand
ATTATTGGGTTAGACTTTTATATGATGGTCTCAAATTTGTACAACCATTAAAAAAAAAGATCTGGTCCATTTTGGAAAAACATACAGTTTAAAAGCCAATCAGAGCATGAGTCAGCAGATAAAAAAGAAGCGTCTGATGTAAAAACTGAAGTAAAGGACGTCGAGCTGCAGCGCTCAGGAAATACTCGCAGAAACTTTAACCACAGTTCAGGAATGTGTGTGTCGGGCGGCAGCAGGTGGTTAACAGCTTCACGGAGACAGCTGAGGAGGGAGGATGCTATAATATCACAGCTCCTCCTCCTCCTTCATCTACTCCTCCTTTCACTCCTCCGCCCTCTCTGCTTTTCTTTTTCATTGATTTTCTTTTTGCTTTTTTCAGTTTCAGTTCCTTTAACTGCTCTTTTTTTTCGTGGGTGGTCTCCTCCTCCTTCTCCTCGTCCACCGCTTCCACATGAGATGATGCTCTCTGTGTGTGTGTGTGTGTGTGTGTGTGCGACATGCAGCGTTTGCACCATCCCACGACCACCGCTCTGGCAGCAGATGGAACTTTTGTCCAAAATTAGAGATTTGTGTATTTAATGGACATACGTACACGAAGAGACGGCGCTGCAGTTTACGGATCCTCATTTCCTGATATATTTAGAGTTTCCTGGACAGATCG
>NW_024658727.1:0-886 GCF_008729295.1 Plectropomus leopardus | reverse complement strand
TTATTGCAAACTCCTGCTGAGTACACAACTTTGTGAGCCTGGTTCAAAGTGCAAAATGTCAACATCACAGCTTTGGGTTTTTTTCTTCTTCTTCTTCTTCATATTTTAAATTTTAAAAAAAAGTTTTAGCAAAAAAACCTAGGCCTATTTTATTTTGAAAATGTGTTGTATTTTTGCAAGCATTCTTCCTGATCAAAAATCAGTCTGAAAAACACGCTTTGGCAACGAAATCTCTGCATGTTATGAGTTCTGCATCATGATGCAAAAACAATTTTAAGTTGCTAAAAACCGCCTCATGTCCTGACTGCATTTAGCTGTTCGTGGTCAGACAGATTGTGTGCACGGTGAGCTCGCAGCCTGCAGAGGGAGAGTCAGTCAGTAGGCCATCATCATCATCATGATCATCATCATCATGCACTCACCGCCTGTGTGCAGCATCGCTCTGTAGATGGCGCTCATACAGTAGCTTACACAGCCCGCTGTGCTCATGCAGGCAGGCAGAGAGGCAGGCGGGCAGGTAGGCTGATGCTGCCGGGGCTGGCCGGGTCAAAGGTTGAGGGTAAACCTACTGTAGCTGTATTATGCACTCTTAATCTCTTCCGGCAGAACTCAATCCGAAAGGAAACAAAGAGAAAAACATTAAGATTCATAGATTTTTGAGCATTTCTTTAATAGTCTGAGGTTAACATTAACTTCTGAATGTTTATAAATAACTTCTATTTAGCTAAAACAGCTGCACGTTTTTTCAGCATAATAGTTTCAAAATCATTTCTTTGCATATATGGCATCTACACAGATTTTTATGCAGTGTGAAGTAGATATCCAACGTGGTGTGAAAAGAAATCTCCTATAGTTCACTTGAATTTATGCATTTGTTGAAAAACAC
>NW_024658726.1:0-608 GCF_008729295.1 Plectropomus leopardus | reverse complement strand
CTTTTTTTGAGTTATTTACTTTTCTTTTTTCCCCCTTTATTTTCGGGTAATTTTGAATATTTTTTTTTCTAATTTTTAGGCTGAATGTTGTTAAGCTGTTCACTGCCTTCTGAAGGTTTTTGAAAGAAATCAAACTAATTTGCTCAGGATTACAAGGGTTGAGGTAGAAAAACACATGTAAATGGTCCTGCAGCAACAATTTACTTCTTATTGCCTTGCTTACATGGATTTGGCCATTGATCTGATGCTCTGTCAGCAGTGTCAAAGGTATGGAAACAAGGTGACAGTGTTCCAGTTGTGTTAGGGTGAGAAACACACAGCCGACTCACAGTAAACAAGCAACAGAAGAGCAGCATCTAACACAGCATGCAGACACCTGGCTGAATGGGCTGAAACATTTCATGAATGGGTATCACCATGAAACTTCCCCAGTTGATAACTTACATTAGGAACATTTTATTAAAAGTTTTGTAAAATATAAAGTTCAACCCTTTGAAATCTGGATTGATTAGTTATCTTGTGCTGCTCTCAGATGCCTGTCACAAGCTCTTTGACCCTTTGAAACTTAGCAGATTGGTTTGACTTCTTTCTGAAACATGGGGAAAAAA
>NW_024658725.1:0-734 GCF_008729295.1 Plectropomus leopardus | reverse complement strand
TAAAAGCATGCAAAAAAAAAAAAGCAGAATGAAAAGCATGTTAAATGTACCAAACAGTCCCTACGGGTTAATCAATAACCCTTAGGGACTAACTATAAATATCTTCATTTACGCCCTTTTTTACAACCAGCTGCAGGCTGTTGCATAGCATTCAATGCATTTCCTCTGCAGCAGCAGTAATGATTGCATTGTATTGAAGCCTGCATCACACATTTCTACCTGATTATAGGTATTCAATCATAAGCCTACTGTACTTACAATCTATTTTATTGTACAGAGGTTGAATTGGACCCTATGTTCATGAGTGGTGCTGTGGGGTAATAAGCTGTGAGCAAATCAGCTGATGCTAAGCTATGGATTGAGCTGTATAGTAATTACTGTACTCGAGGGTAAGTCAATTATATTGAAGTGCTTCAATGACAGCAACTAACAGTGCATTCTACTTATATGTTGTTTTATTTGAATGGCAAGCAGAAAAAAAATATCAGTGGAATATAAAGTTCAAGATCACTTACACTTTTTAAGCAGAATGTTTGATGTAGAGCTCCACAATTTAAACAATCCTAATTTAAACAATGAGCAACTTAACAAGAAATGGCCCCATGCTGAGCAAGAAATTAGAAAAAAAGTTGCACAGAATTACCTGAAAAATATAAACTTAAAGAAAGAAAGAAAGAAAGAAAGAAAGAAAGAAAGAATGACCAAAAGAAAGAAAGAAAGAAAGAAAAAAAGAC
>NW_024658724.1:0-651 GCF_008729295.1 Plectropomus leopardus | reverse complement strand
AATTGTTCAGATCAGACTGACAATCAGTCTTGGAAATGCATGGACAAACAAAAGTTTACAGCTCCAATTGGAAAAGTCAACAGGTCTCGCATAAGGCCTGTACATAAACAATGAAACTGACGAGCTGCAGCTTCACTTTGATCAGTTGTTTGCGTTTCAATTATCCAGCCTGGTCAAACTGGTGGCTTTTGTTAGCGCTGCTGAATGGGGGCTTGGCTTTAATGGGCCGCCTGTCATTTTTGATAGAGAATCTGTCCACCTTACTGCCTCTGAGCTCAGTACACAAGAACATCCTCACACAAGTGAGCAGTACAGCACAGTACAGTGCAGCGTCACATCACTACTGGCGGTCACTAATCACACACAAGCTGTTCTGTCACGTTCCTAGAGTAAAACAGTGTTAACCCTTTAACCCGCTGAAACCTGGAGCCACATCACTTTCCTTATGCTGCTCTGAGACACTTTTCACAAGTAGTTAAACCTTTGGACCCAAAGCAAATTGGAGCAATTTCTTTCAAAAATATTAGAAAAAGACACCTTGGTAATAATTGTTTCACAAATAAATAGATTTAGATTTTTTTAAAGATATGTAAAAAATCTTGGGAAAAAACATGTTTATAATTATTTATTACATATTTAAAATTATGTTAC
>NW_024658723.1:0-641 GCF_008729295.1 Plectropomus leopardus | reverse complement strand
CACGTGAATTCAGTAATGAGGCAGGCGGGGGCTCTTGAGTTGCTCCTCTCAGTGTTTTTCAGGAGTTTTCTCCTCCTCACACTGATTGTGGGTCAGAGTTGAGATTAGAGCAGCAGATGACAGACACTCAGATTAACTCAGATTAAAGTGGGCTGAGGGTGGATGACAATAGACATGAGGAGGCTCCGTCTATCCAAACCACACGTTTATCCTGTAATGTCTCACTGACCTCTGACCTTTATCCCCTCTGAGGGATCAAAGTGAAAACGTCATGCTGACGAGTCAGAGCAGCTCTGCCGCTGCTGAAATCAGCGGTGTCCAAAACGAAACGTTAACAGCGATCATCTGAGAAAACAAAGAGGCTGTGGGCGTGACGTCTGCGGATCTCCAACCAGCAGAGGGCAGCGTGAACCTGGAGATACCTGCGCCCCTCACAGGAGCTGTGATGCACCTGTTGATCTGCTCACCATGACGCACCGTTACATCTCTGACGCCCTCTGAACCAGAGACTTTTTTTAACAGTTTAACAGTTTAACAGTTCTGATGAGTAACCATAACTAAAATATCACCATAGCCATTTTTTGTTAATTTGTTGTTGTTGTTTTTAATAACATTGGGTGGGGGCTGATATGTGCATATAT
>NW_024658722.1:0-1125 GCF_008729295.1 Plectropomus leopardus | reverse complement strand
AATGATCTGAGCCTTTTTTTTGCTTTATTCTTTATGGACATTTGGTGGTGTGTGTCTACCTGAGGCCATTTGGCAAGTGTTGGCCGGTTCTTCTCATTGAATAGGTTGAGTAGTTGGTTCTTCTGGTCCAGGGCCATCATCTTACTCACAGCCTCATTGTCCTTTTCTTCCTGCTCTAATGTCTGGAGAGAAAAGATGGAAAAGTTTTAATTTAGGGTGTTTTCACATACAGTCCTCTTTAAATAAATGGAACTCAGTCCTCTTGAAGTAGACCAAAAAGTGGACCACCAGAAAAGGGACTCGTTTCTTTTTGTGTTCACGTTGTCAGGTCATTTGAAAGAGGACTCCGGTATGCAGGACTTACTGGCTGTTCCACACTCTAGGTTGAAACAAAAGGTGATTGCGCCTTTGATTTAGTAGCTCCAACACTGTAGAACTCTCTTCCATTAGGTATACAGTCTGCAGCCTTCATGGGAACCTTTAAAAAACACCCTAAGACCAATCTTTTTAAAATGGCCTTTGTCCCACCCTTGGATGTCTTGAGATCATTCCTTGGTGTGTCTCTTTTGGGGTCCCCAGTGGCCTCTATATAGTATATGTTTATGGCCTTTTCATTTTGCCTTCATTTTGTGGCTTTAATTTTTATTGTTGTACTGCCTTTTATTTTGTTGATTGCACATTTTTATTGTCTTCTTTAGTGAGGCACTAAAGAAGACTGTCCTGAATTTTATTTGTGTAAAAGGTGCTATACCTATAGAGGACTAAAACTGACAAAATCAAAAATAAATAAATAAATGTGTCAATAGTGAAAATGCCAATGCCAAGGAGGACAATATTTATTTGATTTTCCATTTAGTTTATCAATTTATTCATTTTCATATTTATTTGCTTATTTATTTATGTATTATTTTCCACTTTGTGTATAAATCCTCTATTTATTTAATTTCCCATTTTATTTTCCACTTTACATATTCATTTTTAAATTTATTTTTTAAATTTGTGTAATAATTTATGCATTTATTTTATGTAGGGCTGCACCTAACGATTGTTTTTTTATCGATTAATCTATTGATTATTTTTTTAATTGATCTAACTATTACTTTTTTTATTACTCAATAAATATAA
>NW_024658721.1:0-564 GCF_008729295.1 Plectropomus leopardus | reverse complement strand
GTTTCTCTGTTGCAGTTTAAAATAACAAATTTTTCCGAGTTGTTGCATTATATCAAACACCGAAATGAACATCCTTTTTTAATAGGATTAATAATGTTAATTTATTAATTTGGCAGTCTATGTGTTTGCACATTTATTACCTCACGAAAAAAAAAGATTTCCTCACTCTAGAGGATTTTTATTGTTGACTGTCTCACAACAGTCAAAATTATCTGTCACTGTGACTGTAAAACAAGACCTAAAAAAAAAATGCATTTTTTTTAATAAATTTCAACAAAATTCCCCTCAACTCAAACTCCTCAGTGTGATTCAGAAGACGCTCCCTGACCTTTGACCTCTGACAACACTCCCTAAAAACTACAGCAGCAGCGTATCGACCTGCAGGCTGCTGCGGCCCGACGTCCGCTGTTTATTTCAGTGTGTGTTAGTGTGAGTTTGAGTTTCTAGTTTACCACTGTGCCTTGTAAGGTGTCCTTGAGTGCTTTCAAAGGCTCCCATAAATGAAATGTATTATTCATTATTGTTATTTATTTTCAGAAAATGAGGACAGTGAGTCCTTAAAGG
>NW_024658720.1:0-734 GCF_008729295.1 Plectropomus leopardus | reverse complement strand
ATTTTTTATTTTGCCGAGCTGCAATTTTATTCCCATCTATGAGACCTCTATGATAATTTAAAAAGCCTCCCATAGATTTTTTTTTCAGCTTTAAATTGAGACAAAGATCATTTTAACTCTCCCTATGATGCTTGTTGCTGTTCAGTGTGTCATTCATAGGCTGTATATATATTATCATATATTATCATACAGTCTATGGAGTCATTCATCATCATTACAGCTCCATTACGTTTGGCGCAGTCGACATAAACACACACAAAGTGACTGCTGCTCATTTGAAAAATAAAAAAATCATTTCTCTCCTTTAGATGTAAATCCGCAGTGTTTCATTTTCGTGCTCTGTGACTCACTCGGGAAAACGTTTCTGTCTGAGACATTGGTAACTGCCACCTTATTTGGTCTAATAGAGAGAAGCAAGGACAAACAGCACAAAGGCTGATAGAAAGTGGCTGCCTCTGCTGGTGCTGCGGAGGACGAGTGCATGAAAAGAAGCTGCTGAATGGATCCTACATGCAAGAAAACACAAGAGCGCCATATGTTCTGCTTCCCCAAAACTACTGGTGTCATACATGTTAAAAGGATCATGAGAGAAAGTGACCAGAATAAAAGGATGAAAACAAAATTAAATAATAACAAAAAAATCTGGGGGATTGCTGGTGTGTAATGTGTTTTGGTAGGATTTTTTTTTAAATATGGGAAGACGGCATTGAGCAGAAAAAATATAATAAATATAT
>NW_024658719.1:0-209 GCF_008729295.1 Plectropomus leopardus | reverse complement strand
GCGTGTGCACACGCACGGTCACACACATGCACAAGCACACAAACACATGAATAAAAACAAGACTGTCATCAAGTAAAGCACTAAAAAATAGGAGTACTAGAAAACCAGGAACTGAAGGAAGCGCTACCAAAGTGAGGAAACAACCAGAGGCAGAATAAAATTCATTCATTTGAAAGATAAAAAATAAATAAATAGATAAATAAATAGAT
>NW_024658718.1:0-759 GCF_008729295.1 Plectropomus leopardus | reverse complement strand
TTTTTTAAATAAAGCTTATAGAAAAAAAAAAACTCCGATGTTCTGCAGGTTTCTTTTTGGTAAACTGGCCTGTGGTGCTGATAACTGGTGTATTTACAGATAAAAATATGTGCTTCTTTCTTTACAGCCCATAAAATGACCAAGTTTAGTCTTCTCTCCCGACACAACCGGCTTATTAAAAGCCAAATTTAGTTTCCCGACCTTCCACTTCGGCTGTAAAAATACCAAATTTAGCTTCCAGGGCTCAGAACTTTAATCTCTTTGTCCCAATATTTTTGCTTTGAAAAGACCAACTTAAGCTCCTTGTCCCAATATTTTGAGTTGAAAAAAGTCTCTGATCTCAGACCCTCGGAGCCGTGCGGACATTAATTCTCGCCCCAAACCTCCTGGGCTGAAAAGCACATTATTCCCCGGGCAAGAATTTTTATGATCCGACTTGAGCTAAACAGCACGCCATGCGAGGCGCTGAGAGGAGAGAATAAATAGGCGAGGAGAGGCCGAGAAAAACCAAACAAGAGCCGGCTTTAAAAAAGCGCCCAGCGCCAAGACGGATGGTCGTGTAAACACGGGCCTGATATTTTATAAAAAGCGAGAGTGTGACATCTGAATAGTTAGCTGCCGGCTCGCTTATTGCTCAACGCAATCCCACCGATGATTAATGGACGAGCGGTGACACTCAGAGCCGAAGCCCCTCAGAGCCGCATAAATCAACGCCTGTTTTCTTTACAATGATGTGGCACTTAGAGGGGGGAGACAAGG
>NW_024658717.1:0-732 GCF_008729295.1 Plectropomus leopardus | reverse complement strand
AAAAAAAAGTATTCTCAAATCAGGATTTTATTCTGAAAATGATTACCGGAAACTTTGTGTTTCATGACGTGTCTTGACGTTGCTACAAACGAGAAGCACTAGCACACGGTTGAACACCACATTTAGCCATTTCTGAGTGTTTCTCTGCGTTTTTGGAGTAAACATACAGACTGTGTTTAGTTCCGGAGTTGACAACAGGTGAGTTGAAACATTTTGACTTGTTTTTAACGTTTGCTGTGACGCACTTTGGCTCAGGTTAAACCACATCCGTATTGTGTAAGTTACTGGTAACTTTTCAGTGTTTACCAGGAGTCGCACAGCGGATGCTATTGCATGGGCCCACCTAGAGAAAGTGAAAGTAATCATCCATACCATTTCAGAGTGCGACAGTGTGGCTGTAATATACAAAGAATGTTTTAAAGTCGCATTTATCCAACTGGTATTCACAGTAGTACGTTATTACCAAAGTGGGTTACAGTTAAACAGTTACATCTCCTATTAAAATAGTATTTATGTATGACAGTCATTATATGAGGGCAGAAGCAGACCATAGTGTGTGTAGCATACTGCTGACATCTATTGTAATGTAATGAAACTATCATGTGAGCTGCTGATTAGGTAATTCCGGCTGTATGCTGCTTTTCTTCTGCTGCATGCTGAAGCACTGAGTCATTGGATGATGTCAGCATGGAGCATTTTTATATGTGTTTTGTTGAAATGAAAACATAGAAG
>NW_024658716.1:0-590 GCF_008729295.1 Plectropomus leopardus | reverse complement strand
AGAATAGTATGTTATTTAAAATGTGATTCTGTAGAATGTAATAAAAAGTCAAATGTCATGACATAGTAGGCCATCAATAATGTTGTTATAAAAAATCATGAAAATGTCATACTATAGCATGCCATAAAGGCTTAGATAGTATGTCATGGAAAACAATGTAAAAAAAGACAATGATAAAAAATGTCATAAAAAAGTCACAGAATATTATGCCATAAAAACAAGATTAAAAAAGGTCATAGAATAGAATGTCACAGAAAAAACATTAAGTCATAGTATAATGTGTCATAAAAAAGATTTTAAAAAAGCAGTTGTCAAGTAGTATGTCATAAAACAATATGATTAAGTCAGAGTTTAGTATGCCTTAAAAAATCATGAAAATGTATGAAAACAGTCATACTATGTCATAAAAAATCATAAATCATAAAACTGTATTGTATAGTATGCCATTAAAAAGTCATGGTATGTTGTAAATGTCATTAAAAGTATAGCATGTTACTGACTATGACTACTTATAAATAAAGTATGTCAATAAAGAGCCATAGTATAGTATGTTGAAAATAATGCCATTATAATATATGACTCAACAAAAA
>NW_024658715.1:0-448 GCF_008729295.1 Plectropomus leopardus | reverse complement strand
TCGAGCTAACAGCTAACAGCTAACGGTGGTTAACACAGGTGTGCGGGATAACCCGGTAAAGTCCGGGTTCGCGGATTCTTACGATCTGTCCTATCTTCATCAGTCCCGGGATGGTCCGGGTGTAGCCCATGTTCAGTCCGCCGTCGCTGGACGTCCTGGTCGTTGTTGTCGTGGTGATGACGGTGTGCGACATGTTGACGGTAAACCGCGCCGGTAAACGACAACAACAACACGGTAAATGTGAATCTTTACACAAGTTAAACTGCCGCAGGGAGACAGCGTCGACTGCAGCCGTTAACGGTGCGGACCGACTGTCGGGACGATACACCCCGTCAAGGCAGACCGGAGAAACATGACGACTTCCGGACGCACATTTCACAATAAAAGACATGGGTCGGCTGAGGTGACTCACAACAAAAATATTTAGATAAATGTATCATTTAAAAAA
>NW_024658714.1:0-619 GCF_008729295.1 Plectropomus leopardus | reverse complement strand
CCTACATGTGCTTAAATCAACAAAAATACTATTCGACATATGACCAGCCCTTAAAAATAGCCACCTCCTCTGCTGGGTGTGTTCGTCCCGTATGGAGTACACTAGAGTTTCCAGGTTCGAAGCCGGGTTACGGAGCACAAAGGTGACAGAGAGGAGGACACCTGCCAGAGGAACATATGGGCCAACCAGGCTGTGATGAGATGGGATGTGACAGACAGTGAGATCCCCGGAGATCCACCTGATCTGGGGTCAAGCTATGAGCTGTGGAGGCATCTGTGGGCCGGAGGAAAGTCCTCCAAGTCAGCTGATGAATATTTTTTTTAAATATTCAGGTTATGATTTAAACCGAGACTCACGTTCAGCCTCAAAAAGAGCAAGTTTTAAGTGAGCACAGATGGGATAGATGTTCATGATGTCTGTGGGAGTTTTTAAAGAAACAAGAGAGAGAACTTTAAAAAATATATAACCTCCATTGTGAAAGACATATTAAACCTGCAATAGAAAAATACAAGGTCAAATTACACAAAGACGAAAATAGAAACTCTTGTTAACTCCAAAGCTGGAGCAAAGACACACACACAAAGCATTCATGACGACATCAGGCTTTTTATATTTTATT
>NW_024658713.1:0-721 GCF_008729295.1 Plectropomus leopardus | reverse complement strand
AATATAAAGTGATTCCTTTAGTTTTTGTTTTTCCTGTAAACATCCAGTCCAGCTCCTCCTCCTCCTCCTCCTCCTCCTCTCAGCATCTTCATCAGTAATTGATGAGTGGAGAACATCGGTGTGAACTCGGTGACCTGCTTTCTGCTCATCTTCATCCTCTTTCTGTTTGTTTGTTGGGCTGCTTGTGGCTCGCTCACATCAGATTGGGAGATTTTTCAGGTGTTTGTGAGCTCCAGACTGTCGTCGCCGGTTCGGGATCGACCAATCCATCAGACTTTATACATCCAAAAGTGATCAATTAAAAAGTGATTAACTCGGCTGCTGCACGTCTCGGTGCTCGGGACACGACACACCTGCCTCAGGATTAATGTGACGGTAAACCACAGTGACACTGTGGCTACTTTGCACATTTTTCTCACTATTTGTACATTTCCGTAAGAAGCCTTAATCCATTGATTAATCAAGTAATCATTTGCTTTTCAAAGAGCAATAATTAATATGCAAAAAATACAATAAGACAGGTCTCTGAAAATAACAGCTACACAGTTTTTTTTTTTAAATAAAAAGATTGTGACATTCACAGATGTTTTCTGATTTGGGTTTGCTCTCAGCTAAAAACAGAATTTACACACACAAAAGAGCACTCTTACACACATTTAATGATGACGTGTGTGCAGATTAATGAGTTATTGTGTTTTCTGAAATTCTGCAGTTCTTTAAT
>NW_024658712.1:0-753 GCF_008729295.1 Plectropomus leopardus | reverse complement strand
CCCCCATGTCTTCTCTTATAAATAAATCAAATCAGTTACTCATCACTCGATTGCTTTAATGCTGCTCTGTGATTGAGGCTCTCAGGCTGATGATGATGATGATGATGATGATGATGATGATGATGAACAAACCTGAGATGGTGGACGTGGCGGCTCTCCACATGTGGAACCAGAAGTACGGACCCCAGGTCAACTTCGACTGAAACACAGAAATCAAGGACACGTTTAAAGGACGTGATTTATCCTCATTTAAATAATTGAAATAAAATGAAATAAAATGTCGCCCCTCCTCCATCGCCCCCCTCGTCCTCACACACAGGAATTCCCTCCAGTGTTCCTCACCCTCACCGCATCGACCGGCGGGGAGGACAGCAGGTCTTTCCTCTCTGCTTCTTTGTCCTCTCCCTCGTCCTCGTCGGTGCTGTACTCCTCCATCGTCTCCCCGCTGGAGAAATGGATGATCCTGCGAGGGGCCTTCTCCCTCTGCTGCTCCTCGTCTCTCTTGTCCAGCTCGCCGAGCTCCACGCTCTCAAAGTCTCTGCCCGGGTTTGAGCTCTGAGCCGAGGGGACGAGACCAGCAAAATAAAGACAGGGTGTTATTATGGGACTATTTTATATGTCAGCTAATGCAATCAGTCACATTTTACTTGTAAAGCACCTTTTATACAGTTTGCACATGTACTGTCTAATAATAATAATAATAATAATCTGTATTTTGCTGGTCTCGTCCCCTCGGCTCAGAGCTCGAGCCCG
>NW_024658711.1:0-2862 GCF_008729295.1 Plectropomus leopardus | reverse complement strand
ATATTTTTCCCATAATGCAGAATTAGAGGGGCGGGACTATGGCTTGAATGTACCATATATACTTTGCAGACATCCTTGTATATGTAATAGTTACGCAGAAGAGCTTTAAATTTATGCCAAAATAAACTATGATAACACATGCTGTAGTGTGAACATATAGAAATGCACTATGCACATACTGTAATCTGTGAAAAAACTGTCGTTGTATAATACCTTTACATTTCTTGCTTGTGTATGTACTTCATCCATGTGGGTCTTTTACGTCAGCACTTCCTGGTAATTGCAGAAAAAACTGAAATTGAATTTATGTCTACAGCAAACACACACAATTTAATTTGGACGTAAACTGGCCTAATACCAATAACATCAACTTATTTAAAAATATAGGTTTTTATGTACTGTAAGTAATCCTAGTCGATGATAATGTCATAAACTATATTTTGCTTAAATAGATATGTTGTACCTTTAAGTAGCTTGATACTTCTTTGCAAAATAGCCTCTATAACGTGTTATCTAATACCTCGGTACAGGTTTTTTATTGAACATTTTAATCATTAGCATTCATTAACATTTTATTGACTATTATTTTTCTATTAGTTTTGTCTTTAAAACATACAATTAAAAACGTGATGGTGGTTAAATGATTTGATAAGCTGCAATTTTGGGGCACCAAATCCTAATGGCCCCAAAAGGACTAGACCCACCTCTGCTGTGACAGCGCAGTCACCAGCTCAGCAGGAGAGATGCTTCTGTTGCATCACTGGAATTTTATTAGCCTACTAAACTATGGACATGATCTACACTTTTACTTCCTCTGACCGTGTGGAAATGTGATCTTTTAACATTACAGATGGCAAGGTAGCATTAAAACATTAGTCCGAGGCTTCAGGTAGAATGTACGTATAATGGCTGGTACAGAAGTGTAGCGCTGAACTGAAAAAAGTGACAAATCTTTATATTGCAAACTCAAATGGGCGACACACTTTCCTTGCGGTACGCAGATCATGTAAAAACCACCGCTTTAGGCCTTACTGAAAATGTACAGCAGAAGAATATCCAATTCCTACCTAAATAGTTGTGCCGATAGCAAAACAAAAAACTGCCCTTTTACAAGAATTAAAAACATTACTTACCAGATGTTTTGGTCTATGGACTGGGAGGAGACCATCATCATTTTGTGTTCGAAGTTCTCGTATTTTACTTTCCATTCCAATAAACCTTGAGTTTGCAGCCATTTTATTAACTTTAATGAGGATTTATTGGTCTCTTTAACATAAACTCTTCTCAAAAGTTTACTCTCCAGTGAAGCCAGACGGGCAGAGGAAACAATTGTTGGCCAAAATGTCCCAGAAATTGAAAATCTGGTGCGCTTTCATTTTATTGGCTTAAGATGCGGAGGCACGCTTGATTTATACTTCTAAACACTCCCAGCCCAGAGTTAGTGTTCGCACAATTGATACCGGACTAAATCAAAGTAATCAAGCGTGATTGGCTAAGTCGCACCACCTATGGTACTCAAGTGTACAGGAAAGCAATTGTTTTCAGGACTTTTGTTGTTGTTATGGTAAGGGTCAAGCCTTGTTTCGCGTCTTTTCAGCAGCGAAAAGATATCTTTCAGGTGCACCCACTGAACCACCCTTCACCTGGAAATGAGAGTAGTGTGGTGGGTACTAAGCACTTTACATTGTACATTTTTGTTCTGTCTCTCGATGTGCTGTTTAACAATATTGATAATGTTTGACAAATTATTTCTTGTGAACTTGTTGACACCGAAAACATAAATGTAGAAATCTGAAACATGATTTTTGTTGCATAAACTACTGTCAGTAACTACAATTTCCCCACAGGGGTACTGATAATGCACTTATGATGCAAGATAGTAGGTTACCAAATCTGGGCAACACATACACCCTTGTATTAAAACACATTCCTTGAGTTGAGGCATCCTGTGTTAGAACAAAGAACCAAATCAAGCTGATTTTTGATCCAGAATCTGATTAAAAGTTACATGCTGATGAACAGTGGCTCTCTGAGATTTATAAACTGGCAGGTGCAGGTTAATGTAGTTGCTTCATAAACAGATTTTCATTGCTTCTATGCTAGTGAGTGTGTCCAGTTGGTATTCTGTTGTCATTTGACCCATGTACTAACATGAATATCCAATCTGTATGTCATAATTTTTTCGCAACATATCACAACAATATTTCAGTTCATACTAGGAGCAAAAGGTGATAGAAAATATGAAATTGGGAAAATATTCTGATTCAATCAGTTTTATAGGCTATAAGCTCTGCTTTTACTTATTAAAGAATATCCTTGTCTGTCTAAGAGTATTATTGATGTGTTTTTGCTTGTTTATTGCAACGATTAGATTATCAAAATGACAGACTGTTGGTGTCATTCAAACAGTGTGATAAAAATTTGAGTAATAAAATGTTATTAAAAATGTGCATTAATGATTACTGACAATACTACTGCTGAAAATAAATTTAAAATGGCTATAACTTACCTGTCATCTGTGCTTGGACAAGGGCTGTGCGTTAGCCTAACTTGTTACAAATGTTTACAGTTTTGTAGAGCAGACCACAAAAATGTAGTGTGAGTATAAAATGTCTGTTACCATCCGTGAAATACACCATAAATGTACAGTAACAAATGTAGCGGTTATTAATAACTACGTTAAAATTTGGATTTTGCACTCGTTAAAGTAAAGGAGGAACCATTCTCCATTCAGGAGAAAATTAAATCTTAAATTGTGACAGTGTTAAGACATGTCATTACTTTAATCAATCTCATAATCTGTACCGTTTATTCTGTATACATTGATCTTATTTCATGAGAGAAACAAGATCAATGTATACA
>NW_024658710.1:0-608 GCF_008729295.1 Plectropomus leopardus | reverse complement strand
TTCTGACGTTAGAAGCTGCAGATTTGAGTCGTTTGTGGTTCGTTACGTTTGCGGTGTTTCGTAAATATCTGCCTCTCCGCCGTCACGTTAAAACTCCGAGCAGCTTTACGTTTCTGCAGAGCTCTAATCTGCAGCAGAACAGCAGCGTGTTTGTGCTGTTGTAAAGTCCCAGAGCCTGTAGACCAGCAGGAGGGCCCCTAATGACCCAAAGTCCAGCACGAGGCCCCCGCGTCAGAGGTCAAAGGTCACAGCTTCACATGTCGGGCATCCGCGGAGGAAAGAAAACAGCCGGATTTTCAAGGTTCAGTTTTCGTGACTCTGCAGCACCAAATACAAGTTTTCATCTTTCGCTCCAGAAACCGTCAGAGAAAACAGTTCAGAGGCTTTTTTTTTTTAGAGGAAACTGTGAAATGAGCAAAAAAAAGATTTATAAGTAAAAATAAAGTCAGTAAAATATAATATTCTCTTGCTGCCGTTAACTTCTAACATAGTTCAGCTCAGTTTTATCATGATTTTATCGGGTTTTTTTACGTTTGTTGTGCAGAGTCTGAGGAGAAACATACAGAATACAGAAAAACACTGTAGAAACACCCAAACACCCAAAAACA
>NW_024658709.1:0-693 GCF_008729295.1 Plectropomus leopardus | reverse complement strand
ATTTTGTCTTGTTTGAATGTATGACTTATGTCTGTGCTTTATGCTGGGATAGTAACACCAAAAGCAGATGTCTTTTTTTTCACAGAGACCTTGCTGCATTTATTACCGGGATAGTGCCTCCAAACCATTTTTAAGCAGTTGTAAATATTAACTTGTTATAAATATTTTGGTCCAGGTGAGTGGTCAAAAAAGACAATGCTGATAACTCTGCATTAAATACAATTAGTAAAGACTAACATTTCAGTTAACTAGCTTCACCAGGTAAGTAGTCAAACAATCCATAACTCAACAATTGGTCGAGTACTTAACCTGTTGCAGCTTTATGGGAGAGGGGCAAAGAGAAATACACTCTAAAAAACTGACAGGAACTTTGAAGTCAGCTGGAAGAAGGTTCTATAGTGTTGAGCACAATGTTACACTTCACATCACTACAGCCACACCTTCCCCAGTGTGAATGGTGATGATGGCAGCATCGTGCTGTGTGGATGCTTTTCTCAGCAGGACCCAGAAAGCTTGTGATGGTAAAACAAATGCTGTGAAATAAAGAGAAGTCCTTCAGGAAAACCTGATGCAGCCTGCAACAAACCAGACACTTGTGGAGCAGATTTGTTTTCAAGTGAGACAATTAGATAAACCATGAAACCAAAAAAAACAAACAACAAAGTTAATGGTCTTGAGTGGCTGAAAAAGTCA
>NW_024658708.1:0-624 GCF_008729295.1 Plectropomus leopardus | reverse complement strand
AATTTTTGGAGCCATTTCTAGTTAAATTGCTCATCCCCCTCCCATGTTTTTGAAAAAAAAGGGAAAAAAAACAAATCAAGCCAATTTGCTCAGGTTTCAAAGGGTTAAAGGTGGACAGAGAGGTGACAAGAGAGACGGAGATGACATGCAGCCAAGGTTCCCTGGCTTGACTGGAACCACGGATTGGTGCAATTATAATATGGCAGGATAACAGGACCCCCGTCTTTCTCTCTTTCTTTGAGTGAACCCTGATTTCCCGTAGGGAAAGACATGACAGTGCACACTGGTGCTCCAGTAGTGTACATAGTCACTCACTCTGCGTTCAGAAACAAATCCTAGTGCAGTTGCAGACTTTCTGCAGCTTTAAGGGGTAAGAGGGGCCTTTTAACCAATTTCTTAGGCAAATTTTAATGTAGTTATGGTACTAATTACTTAGGAACGAAAAATTTGCAAACAAAACTAAACTTATTATTTCAAATTTTTTCACGGCCCTTCTCTTTTACATTTTGTAATTTTCCTATAAGGTCTTCTTACTCTTCTTCTTCTTCTTCTTATTATTATTATTAGGCCTTTAACAATAAAAAAATTAATAACAAAATTAATAACAATACAAATAATAATAAT
>NW_024658707.1:0-740 GCF_008729295.1 Plectropomus leopardus | reverse complement strand
ACACACAGATTTAGCTCATATTGTCCGTATACATTAAAAATAAAAAGCAGGTTCATTTTGTGGATTTACCTTCTACTCTAATACTTCAAATACACACAAACACACCTATAAATCCAAGCTGGGAGAACTCCAGGAAGAGCCACTGCTTGGAGTCCTCCTTTGTGGCGTAGGTCTTCATGTTGTCAAAGTAGCCTGCCTTTGCGACAACATCATCCTCTAACTGGAAAACACAGGGCACAAAAACTCATTTTCACGCACTGTTTGGTTTGAGTGAGTGACTACTCTATAGCAAAAATCCTTGAACAGTTACTGCTTTTTTTCTGCTGGGCCTATTTTGCCATGTTTACATGTCTAATTTTTTTAAAAACATAAACAATATTAAACATTTTTGGACATAAAAATGTTTACATCAAAGTGTGATGTAGCTCCATTTTTTGGTGCCAAGTTCCCTTTTGGTGTGGTTATAGTCTGCCTCTGCGTGCCAGTCAAAGAGTGTGGGTGATGTGATATCTTCTTCTGCTGAAATGTGAGGTTTCATTTGCGTCAGTCTTTTCTTGATCTGTGTCAATACGGTGGGTACTGCTGCTCATGAGAACTCTCCAGCTGTACCTCTGTTTGTTTTAAACTAACGGCTGTTGCTGGAAATGTTAAATGAATTCCTTGTTGTCCACCTGAAGAATGTTTCTGTTAAAGGGGAACTATTAGGCTCATTTTTTAGGTTAAATTTGTATTTTGGGTTT
>NW_024658706.1:0-885 GCF_008729295.1 Plectropomus leopardus | reverse complement strand
TTTTTTTTTTTTATTTAGGGATTAGATATCTTCACATTTCTTATTTTATTTTATTCAGGAATTAGATATGTTATGATTTTTAGTAGTGTTTTTTAAATTGTATTTATTTCAGGATAAGACATTTTTTATTATTTTATTTTATTCAGGAATCAAATTTTTTGCGTTATTTTTCTTTTTAAATTTAGGGATAAGACTTCTTTTTTAAGACTTGAAGTTAGGTGATGGTGGTGGGAGCGTCAGGACAACAATTCCCACCATCCACTGCGTCTGAAGCTCGAAGTCGTCATTTCCGCAGCTGCGCAGTCCGGAGCTGGCGGCACGTTGGGGAGGCAGACATGGCGGACGGCGCAGAGGAAAACGTGAAGCCAAACTCAGAAGAAAGTCTCGAAGCTTCGAGCGGAGAAGAAGAAACCAGTCCGGGAGACGGCGGAGAAACCAGCGCGGCGGCGAAGACCTTCAGAGACCTGGTGAGTCCACGAAGAAGAAGAGACGCCATGTTGGCGACGTAAACAAGAAGCTGAAACAGTTTATAATGTGTCTCCGGTGTCCCCCGGGTGTCTCCGGTGTCCACAGGGCGTCACTGAGGTCCTCTGTGAGGCCTGCGATCAGCTGGGATGGAAAAGTCCGACAAAGATCCAGATCGAAGCGGTTCCTGTGGCGCTGCAAGGTGAGCGGACAGGTACACAGGTGAGACCTGTGAGCCCGCCACACGTGACAACAACACACGTGACAGCGAGACAACGTTAACGTGAAGACACATAACAACGAAGTAACAATACTACAGTGTTTATATACTACTACAATCCAAGTAATATTCAAGTAAATGTTTGTATAAAATCATTCTGCAGCAGAGCCGCGTTCACTGCTGTGAAATACACTTTTATT
>NW_024658705.1:0-740 GCF_008729295.1 Plectropomus leopardus | reverse complement strand
CCTTTAACATTAATGGAATTTTTGGGGGGGTAGATATTGAAACCATTCTGTTTAATAAGAACTCTAAAATGACAGTAAATTAATGAAAAGATTGATAACATATAATTAGTAGTCAGTACTTCAGTGCAAACAGGACGCATGCCAAGAGTGATTTATCTAATGCTAATTTCCTGGAAGAAAGCCACCTGAAGAGGTTTGGCTCTAAACAAACAAACAAAAAAAAAGCAATGTACTGTGGGATTTTTTATTTTTTATTTAGCTTATTTATTTTTTAGACACACACTTCAACAGTATGCTGGAGAAGGTTAATCAGGTTGAAAACTTTTTTTTTTTTTTTTAATTTTTCTGCCAAACAGACCATTAAAGGTTGAACTTCCTGCAGAAAAACATTAACGTCAGTCAGTCAGTGTGGTTATTTATATATATTTAATCAAACCTCAAACTTGTCTAAACGTCCTCCTCTTCACAGTTTTCTCACTGACGTCGTTATATCGATCTTTTCTTTGGCTGGTGGATGGTACATCATCAGCGGCAGCTCACCTTTCCCACCCACCTCCAGGCACTGTGAGCATCATCATGGCCCTGCTAGCATTCACACACAAGTTGGTATGATTAAACCCCACACTTTACTCAGAAGTGATCACACCCCCAGTTGATGAACAATTCTGTTCCTAAGCAACTGATCCTTCCTGTGTGTGGGGTTTGCATGTTCTCCGTGTGTGTCTGCGTGGGAAATCCTC
>NW_024658704.1:0-683 GCF_008729295.1 Plectropomus leopardus | reverse complement strand
TAGTAGTAGTAGTAGTAGTATTACTGCTATTATTAGTAGTAGTAATAGTAGTAGTAGTAGTATTGTTATTATTTTTATTATTGCTATTTTTTTTACTATTTAACTATTGTTATTGTGTATTCCTTTTACTGACAAAGATTTTGTTATGTGGGATGGGGTTTGTAACTTATCGTTGTTGTTATTGTAAGCCAATAAACATAATTTTGGTATAATTTTGGGGCACACCAGCTGCTCTGCAGCTCATAAGCTGCTTACCGTGTGTGTCACCATGTGTCACACACACACACGCACACACGCACGCACACACACCTGTGCCGGTGTGGCAAAACCTGTCTGGAGCACTACTAGTCAAGTGGCACTGTTGACTGTACGGGACATCAGCTGATCTGCTAAACTTTTACCTGCCGCCGGTCTGCTGCTAACGAGCATTATGCACTTAGTTCTGAAAGAAATGACATATTAACACAAGGGCCCATGATTTAAACCAAGATGGAAAACTCCGTTTTACCTCTGACACACATAGAGCGTCAACAAAAGCGTATTTGCTCCACTTCCTCCATTCTTGCCTTAACATATTTAAAGCCCTAAACATATTTACTGCATCACTACTGACCACAGTGACCACAGTGAACTTAATTACATGCTGAGGTTGTGATGAGATGATGACTTGTTTATATACATAT
>NW_024658703.1:0-723 GCF_008729295.1 Plectropomus leopardus | reverse complement strand
AAAAAGTCAAGCCTTATCCTTTTATTATCCTTTATTACCAGACTTATAATTCATTGTCTATCAAATAAATTATGACCAATTATTATCACGTTTGATGAGGCTGCGTTCACACACTAACCACACGGTGGAGCCGCGCCAACACGGCAGCGTGACGGACACAAGCTCGTGTTGAACCGTGTGAGCGCGCGATGGCTGAGGAGCTGGTTTCCTGAGTTTGCTGAGGATCTGCGGATGATTAGAGGAGGTGCTGCCCACGCAGCGACCCTCTGCTCAGATGCTGCTGCTAATCCTCTTACAGCCGCAGACTGCAGCGTAAATTAGAGGCATGAATCACTTTGTGTGAAACGATCTAAAGAGCGCGGCAGCGTTCAGCGGGACCTGAGTGCGACGCTGCGGCTGATACATGAATGAGATGTTATCTGTTTACGTTTTTATATGAGATAAGAGTTAATTGGTTCCTGAGGGGAAATTCACGAGCTACAGCAGAATAGAGAACACGAGGTAAAACAAAACAAACACCAAAGAGCTAAACTTTAATGAAATAAATTTTAAAAAAATAAGACAGCAAACAAATTAGAGGAAAAAGGTGCATATCTTATATAAATCACAATGCTAAGATTATACAAGTGTGTGTAAAAAAAGTCCAATAATTCGATAAGTAGACAAAGTTTTAAATAACGTATTAATAAATGATTTATGATTAACACTACATTGAGAACATCT
>NW_024658702.1:0-528 GCF_008729295.1 Plectropomus leopardus | reverse complement strand
AGCACTGCGCATGCGTCACCAGGTGGCCCCGCACCGTTTTTATGGCCAGGTGAGGCGATCCGGTCCAGGTAAAAAAGTAAAGGTTTACTTTGGGACCGGAGGCTCAATGAGACAGACACGGCACCGGATCGACTGAAAAAAATCACCAAAAGGCAGCAGAAGACAAAGAATGTCAATTATGGGCAAAATGGGGGAATGGCAGGTATGTGCTGCTTACTTTAAGACAAAGACACGGCTGTGAAAAATCCATGAAAACTGTCAAAGTGTCGACTTGTTGTAGGATGAGGCTTCACAGGCACCGTAAAATCTTTTGTAAAGAAAGGAGTGTAGTTTATAGGTTTAACGCGTCTGGAGATCATACAAAGAGGTTGGAGATGTTTTATTTTAGAAAGTCTGTTTTGCGCAGTTAGTCTTACATGTCAAAGTGTCCATCTCGAAAACCTGAGGCATGTTGTTGTAGCTTGGAGGGACTTATCAGATACACTGTTTGTTTTTATTATTGTTATTATTGTTATTATTATTAGTATT
>NW_024658701.1:0-719 GCF_008729295.1 Plectropomus leopardus | reverse complement strand
CGCGGTGTGTGTGTGTGTGTGTGTGTGTGTGTATGTTTGTGTTTCATAGTAGATTAGCTCTAATCATACTCAACTTGCTTGGGGACCACTTCTGCAAAATGAAAGGAAGCGAGAGGCCAGTCCCAGCAGCTTCATACATTTTCTAGGTTTAAAGACATTTGTATTTTCTAGGATTTTAGGACTTTTTGATGCTGCTTTATGCACTCTGGCATCTTATGTATACTAAACGTACAAAAACAATTCCCAGTGTGAATCACTTTATTTTTTTTGTTAATCAGAAAATGGTTGGGGGTCCACCTGCCACCCTATCGGGAGCCAGATTTGGCCTGTGGGCCATAAGTTGAGTCGCAGGCTTAAATAGAGCAAAGTCCCTCATTTATGTCTTCTTTGTTCCCTTTTTCTTAAAATAATAATAATACTTTGAAATACTTTGTACAATTTAAAGTCCTGCAATGAAACTTTTACTTAAGTAAAAGTAATAAAGTATATTAAGGAAAAAGTACTGAACATATTAAAAGTAAAAGTACCAAATGCTGAAACATCTGAATAATAAACAAACAAAACACCCCCAAAACTCAGAAATGTAAAAACGAGAAAAAAACACACCCCAAATTCTAAACAATAAAAAAGCACCCTAAAAACTCAAAATGATTAGAAAAATGAAAGAAAAAACACCCCAATAACTCAAAAAATATAAAAACAATTAAAGAAAAACAAAC
>NW_024658700.1:0-2083 GCF_008729295.1 Plectropomus leopardus | reverse complement strand
GCTCGGGCCCTAATAATAATAATAACAATAATAAAAATAATAATAATAATAATTCTTTCAGTTTCAAGAGGGCCTTCCACCATTCGGTGCTCGGGCCGTAATTAAAGTTGCAAGCAGCGATGAACAGGCCCTCGCACCCCCACACAACTCGGGGTATCCATTTGGACACACTGAGTTCTACCCAATAAATAATTTCTGAACCAAGAAACTGCATGTTTGGATAAGCCTATTTTGTGCAATGTATCAATCAGGATAATGTGATCCACAGTATCAAATGCTTTGAATAAGTCTATGAATAATGCTACACACATTTTCTTCAAATCCAGTGCTTCCATGATGTCATTTAAAACCTTAAGGGTCACAGAAACTGTGCTATGTTTTTTCCTGAAGATTGGTACCCTGATAAGATGCTGTTTTTATCGAGAAAATCCTGTAGTTGAATGATGACGTCTTTTGAATACCTTTGCTAAAATGCACAGCTTTGAAATTGACCTGTAGTTGTTTAAAATTGAGGGATCTCCAACTTTTAGCAGAGGGTTAGACTTCCACATGCTTGGGACCTCACTATTAAGAACACTGAAATTATACAAATTTGACAAGGGCTGAGCAGTCCACAGCCAACTTAAGAAAGTAGGGTTCAAGCTGATCAGGACCGGCAGATTTCTTTGGGTCCGCTGTCTTCAACTCTCTAGACACATCAGCAGCAGATATAGGAAGAAACTGAAATGGGGGTACCACATTTTCTTTACTACCAGCCAAGACATTGCTGCTTTCAAAAACAGAATCAGGACTATTTGAATTGTGACTGGATTCAAATAAGAAACCTTCAGAAATAAAATGCTCATTACAACAGTTTAGGATCTCAGCCTTATCAGTTTTTATACATGAGCCATTTTTGATAAAGGATGGTGGTTCGGTGGAGGAAACCTGTCCGAAAAAGACCTGATCACTTTCCAAAACTTTTTTGGGTCATTAAGGTTTTTATTCGTTTCCATGAGGTAGTACTCTGCCTTTGCTCTTTTTAGAGCCTGAGTACAGCGATTTCTAAGTTGTCGAAATCTGAGCCAATCACCAGTTTTACTTTGTCTTGCTCTGGCCCAGGCAATGTTTCTATCTCAAAGAAGACTGTTTAGCTCAGGAGAAAACCAAGGATTATTGCGGCCTTTAACTCGCAGTTTGTGAAAGGGAGCATGTTTGTTCAAAATATTCAGGAAACTGGCAGAAAAAAAATTCCAGGCCAGTTCCACTTCACCAATGAGATTAAGCAGATTAAGTGAGGTCTCTATGCCATATGGCTTCTACTATGTTCTATGTTTATTCACTGCTGATGTGCTGACGTACTGCTGACGTGCTGACGTACTGCGGGTAATCGTGTTACATCACTTCCGGTGTATCTTGTCTGTGTCTCTGGTAGCGTCTCTGAGCTGCTCCTACGAGCGATTCCCAGCTAATCTTCTAACTTGTTCCTTACTTCGGTTGCGTTTATCTGTCTGTGACTGAAAACTCACATAAGTTTTACTTAAATCACTCACAGCTGTCTCCTCCTCTCAGCGGTTTTTCCTGTGTATTCACAACCGCTCTCTCACTGCTAGCCGGTTAGCTTCGTTAGCATTAGCTCTGGTTAGCGATGGCTTCTCTCTGCTCCTCTCCCTCTTCTGCTCTCTCCTGCTCAGTGTGTCAGATGTTTAGTTACTCCTCTGCCTCCTTCAATGATAGTGGTACCTGTAACAAGTGTAGTTTATTTGCTGCACTGGAGGCGAGGCTTAGCAATCTGGAAGCGCGGCTCCGCACCGTGGATAATCCCTCTTTAGCTGCGATAGTTAGCAAGCCCCCTGTAGCCGGTGCGGACCAACATAGCATAGCCTCTGCTAGCCGTCCCCCGGCAACCCCCGTGCAGCCGGGAGGCTGGGTGACTGTCCGAGCGAAGCATAGTAAGCCAAAGCCCACGGTACACCACCCACCCTCCCTTCACGTTTCAAATAAGTATGCCCCTCTCAACCACACACCGACCGAGGACACAACCCTGGTCATTGGTAGCTCTATTTTGCGAAACGTGAAGTTAGTGACACCAGCGGCCATAGTC
>NW_024658699.1:0-688 GCF_008729295.1 Plectropomus leopardus | reverse complement strand
GTTTGTGTGTGTGTGTGTGTGTGTTTATGTATTATTCTTATTTCATTCTAACACTTTTGGGGTAATTTCCTGTTTTGGTTCATTTACTTTTATTTTTGTTTAGCTAATGTCTGGTTATTGTCTTGTAACTTTTTACTAATTTCTTGCTAAGTTTTTGGTCATTTTTTAGAAAGTGAAATGAAATGAAATGCATGCAGCTCAACAGAGCAGTATATAACAAGTTAACCCCACAATGTTCTGTTTGGGGTCCTGAGTGACCATGCCATGTTTAACAGCTCAGAAAAATACATAATATTGTAGTGCCACTTTGAAACTTGATGACTTTTCAGAATTTTAAAAGTACTGCTCACAAATGTTATATTAAACCAAGGATGTTTCAGAGGTCTGCGACAAAAAATGATGCATAACTTCTGTTTCAGAGTGTCTCAAGCAGTGTTTGGAAAACCAGATGTTAAATGTGAATCTACTTCATGTAGTGTTTTTATTTTTTAAAACTGGGCATTTGTTTTGGAGAGAAAAAGAACACTGAAGGAATTCCAACCAGGAGTTCAAACTTTATCATGGCACATGGAAGGAGTTGCAGGTGTTTGCAATCGGCAATCTTCACTGCAAGATGCCACTTTTTCCTAAATATCGTTCAAGAATCAGAGAAGCTACGTCACCCCTCAAAACAGAGTAACATGAACAA
>NW_024658698.1:0-797 GCF_008729295.1 Plectropomus leopardus | reverse complement strand
AAAATTAAATATTAATTACAATTTTGTTAAAATGGCATAACATTTGGTGAAGAGTGCATTATGACTTTTATTTCTGTCTTAATTGGGGACTTGCAGGCAAGGACTTGAGATTTACTGACTTCAAGAAAAACTTCTACACAAAAGTTGCTGAAGGCCAAGTACATTCACTAGGTAATACTAATTTTTGCACACTGGAGGGCGCTGCAAGCCGCAAACCTTTCAGCATAAAGAGGCAGCAAATAGCAGCTGGCGAGTCGTTCAGTCTTGGCTGCAGCATTAAATTGCGCGACACCTTCAATACAAAAATATTCCAAGAGATGGCAATGTAGGATTGTGTTGATGATCACACCTCAGCGCCACACAGGAGCGGCTTACAATAATTAAGCGAGAAGATTCAATTTGACAGTGCAGCCGGAAAAACTTCAGCTCTCACAGCTGAATTTAATTCAGCACAGAAAATAAAAGCTCAGAACACATGATTCATCTTGCAGTTTGTATATTTATTTTAAAGCAACTTCTTTTGTAAAATATAAATACAAATTATGAGATATTTTAATTACAAAGTTAAAACAAAAATGAACACACCAAAAATTACTTTACTGCAGTAGCCTCCCTGTTATATACAAGCTCTGTGCCGAAGGGTAAATATCAACATTATCTTAAAACTTTATTATACAAACAATTCTGTAGTTTTGCATGTTAAATTACAGACTAAACAGGAAGCAAAACTTGAACATTAAAATAAAAAAAAGATACAACAGAATCGCCCCTGAGGCTTGAGCGAGCGCTGAAGTCTG
>NW_024658697.1:0-580 GCF_008729295.1 Plectropomus leopardus | reverse complement strand
TATATGTCCTGAGCTGAGTAGAAGACAGAAAGAGGACACGTCAACGGCTTACTGTACATCTCAGATTTTTCTTTTTTTCCTGCTCATCTTCTCCCCAAAGACTTCCATTTCATCAGATCAACAGCAGTCAGAACAAAGGACGGAGCGAAAAAAGGAGAAGGAACTTTTTTTTATGATAAATCTTGTATTGTATAGGTTTGTCTGTATAGATGTAAACTCTCTTCAGTTCTGGCTTTGTAAACTATGCACTGTATATTCCATCCAGTTTGACGAGCTTTGTTTCGCATGATGCATCAGGAGGGGAGGGACTTGCTGCAGGAAGGAGAGTCACCCGGCGAGACACCACGAGGCGCCGGCGTGCGTCTGCGCTCCCCGCTCGGCCTCCTGCATCCAGAGGTGAATGGGACTATTTATTACGTACTTTTACTCTCACTGTTTAACCCTTTCAAACTTGGATCGACGTCAATTTTCTTCTGCCGTGTTCGGACGCCTTTCACAAACTATTCGACCTTTTGAAAAGTGAGCAAATTGGTTTGATTTTTTCGAAAACATGGGGAAAAAAAGGCACGTTTTTGCAAGA
>NW_024658696.1:0-861 GCF_008729295.1 Plectropomus leopardus | reverse complement strand
ATGTGTGTGTTAAAAGCCATCTTTTAAATGCCTGTTTCATTGTGAGTTGTCTCTCTAAAATCTGAGGATTTTGCTGGTCTTTGAATGCAGCACAGACAGAACTCTGCATATCTTTTTTTTTCCTCAGCAGAACTTGGGGGATGGATTATTGATCTGTCAATATGTTCATAACTGATCAGATCAAATCAATGGATGAGGGAAGCATATTTTTGTTAGTGAATGCATAAGTTTCACATTCAATGTGCCTGACATTCTGTGGTGTCCGCTCTGCTCGGTGTGTGCTATTTATAACCCAAGATTGTGTATATGTCATTAGCGCTCCTAATGTACTGTTCAGCTCCAAAAATCTATCTGTGGCAGCAGATGATTTAATTGTTGCAGCCTGCCACAAATAAATGAATGTGTGGGAAACCCTGAAGTTTGATGATGTGGCAGGAGATGGGACAGTTACAGTCTGGGATCAAACAACCAGTGCAGAAAGGATCAAATGCAGGTATCATTTGATTGGAGATGTTTTGATACTACTTGGTACCAGACTATTTTATTTGATACCTTAAAGGTATTGAATACCAACACCCATCCCAATACTCTCCTAATGTTATATTGCTCAAGATATACTGTGCCTAATGTCCAGTCAAGTTCCCATGAACCCCTAAGCCCCACCTCCATTAGTCACCATTGCTACACCAAGAGGCAACCTCCAGAGGCTAAATAATGACACCAATATGGAAGTGCCTAAAACTGCAGTTCCTCTATTGTCCACCTGAGGCTGTCTCTGAAATAGAGTCAATCTCCATAGATCCCCATGTTAAAATGTCCAACTTTACAGCAGAAATTAACATGTTTTCAGCCTGGTACAAA
>NW_024658695.1:0-676 GCF_008729295.1 Plectropomus leopardus | reverse complement strand
AGGTTTTAAAGGGTTAATTTTCGTTTAAGGAAAAAAAGTTAGTTAAAAGTTAAAAGTTAAAAGCAAACGCAAACAAGGAAATGGTCTGAAAAAAAGTGGCTAAAATATACAGTAATAGTAATAATTCTGTGTTTTGTAAAAAATCAAACCAATTTGCTTAAAACATCCGAGTTTCTGAATGCTGACATTTTCTGTTATTATTATAATCATGGGTCCTTGAAAAGTCCTGGAAAAGTTTTGAAGTTCTGTCCATGAACATTTGTGTGACATCTGGAGGCTGTCCTCTGACTGACGTTCGTCTCTGTCGTGTCTCAGACTCTCAGGTGAGCGGCTCGGCGGCTCCGCCTGTGACTCCGTCTCCTAAAGGCTCGCAGCTGTTGATGGTTCAGGTCCCGCCTCCTGCTGGGAGACTCCCTTTCCAGGTCCTGCCGGCCCGCCCTCCTCCCCTACCCCCTTCGTCCTGCGGTCAGAGGATGGTCCTGCAGCCGGTCCAGACGGCCTCAGGACTCCAGTACTTCAGAAAACCAGACGGTAAACTGGTGCGACTGGTTCCCATCAGCCAGCTGAGACCAGTCAACCCCAACCAGTCCGCCCAGAGAGGTAAGTCTGCACCACAGCCCGTCTGCAACGCAGCCCGTCTGCACCGCAGCCCGTCTGCACCGCTGCAGCCCGTCTG
>NW_024658694.1:0-453 GCF_008729295.1 Plectropomus leopardus | reverse complement strand
AAGTAATTTTCTTTGTTTTGTTTTATACTTTTATACATTCTTTTTAACTAATTTGATGCAAATTTTCAACCATTTCTTGTTTTTCGTCACCCTCATTCCATGTTTATATATATATATGAATCAATCCAATTTGCTCAGATTAAAAATGGTTAAGCTTGAGATTGTTTGAAGTTTTTCATTTGTATAAATTTTATTTTTTTATATCTTATAGTTTGTTCTGTTTATGTTTTGTATCTAGGTTAGGTTTTTTGAATGAAAAATGTGTTGTTTGTGACCAAAACTCAAACAATAACCTTTATTTATTTATTTATTTTACTAATAGAGCAATGCTGCTTAAAACGTTCCTGGTTGTGACTCTTTGTTGTTGTTATGCATTTTTTGTCACTTGTAATTTTGTGTCTTTTTTTTTTTTTCTTGTTTTGTACTTATTTTAGGTCTCTTTACAGTTCCTTT
>NW_024658693.1:0-580 GCF_008729295.1 Plectropomus leopardus | reverse complement strand
CCCTAGGGGACCTCAAAGTCACTGCAGAGGGGCTGCCAAATTGTGTATTTTTTATTTTATTTTTTTTACTAATGTCTTTACTGATTTTAGCAACAAGGACATACACATACACACATACCAGTACTGTATATATGTTTGTATAAATACACAAACAGACAGAAAAACAAAAAAACTGGACAAGATTTAACACAACAACAACAACCAGTGTAATCCACCCCTGCCCCCACCCCAAAGAATAAATAAATAGTAAAATGAAATTTAAAAAAAGAAAAAGAAAAATTTTAAAATAAATTTAAAGTAACCATAATAACAACAATGATTTAAAAAAAAATTGTAGGTTGAGGTGTTCGAGCAAAACATTTCAGTTTAAAAAAAATATTTTTTTCTAAGACATATTTGGACATTGCATAGGATAAATTATGGTATATCCCCCACTGTATTGTTTTTTTTAAAGGTGTTTTTCTTTTCTTTTTTTTTTAAATAAAAATATGTCTACAAATACACATTAACATAAACCAAGCATATTATTAGTAAAGATAAAACCAAATTAATTAATTAATTATTTCATAATAAATTAGAT
>NW_024658692.1:0-782 GCF_008729295.1 Plectropomus leopardus | reverse complement strand
GAACTGAGGAATGGTGTGTCACTTTTGATCTCCAAATTAAAGCATGTTCCTTGTTGAGGAAGATCTCAGATGAGTGATAGGGACTGTAAAGCAGCCCCGCCATCATCAAAGAGGTAAACTGCTGATTTTCTAACATCTGATGAGTTACTCCTGTGCACTGTTACAGCCTGGGACATATTAGAGAAAAATGAGCACACAGCATGTTTTTGTCATTACGCTGTGTTAAAAAGCTCCAGAGAGTCACGTGGAAAAGACAGAGAGAGGTGTTTACGTCGACATTATCAGGAACTGATTCATAACTGATACACAACTGCAATTCTTTGCTGATGACTCATTCACATGTTGTGCATTATTTCCATTATTTTCAACTTGACTAATCCCCCTCAGTCCTTCTACCGAAATACTGATGGAGAAAGAACGAAAAAATCTGTTATTAGGGTGTATAAAATGTAATGGTTTGTCCTTCACATTGCTGAGCTGCCAGATGGAAATATAGATTTAGTGAAATCTCAGTGCTTATGGAGGAGAGCAGCTTAGATCTCCCCGTTTCTGTCCAAGTAATGGACTGTTTTCAGCAATACAATGTCACAGTTTTCGTATTTACAATTCAGCTCAAGGCTTTAATCAGCCACATTACATTTAAGGCTGATATTTTTCTATGTTTTGGCAATAATTTATTGTATTTACTGCGGCTGAGAAAATGAGTATATGTCCTGTTGGCAAGACAGCGAGACAGTAAACTGTATGTAAACACTGTGTACACACTCCAGTGACATCCACTG
>NW_024658691.1:0-936 GCF_008729295.1 Plectropomus leopardus | reverse complement strand
TGTCTCTGCACTAACATCACCACAAAGTCATGTTTTTATATTTTAATAAATATTTGAAAAATAACCTAAAATCCTGCCTCATCTTAGGTACTTGATGTCAGGACATGTTTTATTTTTTTAATTCAGTATTGCCGCCTGTAAAGTCCGTCTTAAATTTCATTCCATGCGGCATTAAAAAGTCTTAGGTCTTAAATCCCACTTGATTAAATCTGCAGTTGTACCTGTTAAAAGTATTTTTCGAGTAAAAACTAGTGTGAAAAGTAAATGTATCTGCCAGGTAAATATACTGCAGTAATATTTGCCTCTGAAATGTTAGTGGGGAGGTGTATGAAGTGGCTTAAAATAGAAATAGTCAAGTAAAGTACAAGTACTGCAGATGCTCCCTGTGTTTGTCAGTTCAGCTGTCGGTGACATAATGTTCATAAACATATTGAGGATTAGCAGATGATGATGATGATGATGATGATGATGATGATGATGATGAAGGTGATGATGTCATCGTTTTTGCAGCGCTGCCATCAACGTGTGTGCGTCCGTCCCTGTCCCAAAAGGCTCTGTGAGGTGAGACGCTCACATGCAAATGACTGTGATGGAAATTCTTCGGTATGTAAACAGCCGGCAGCCTGTGTTTGAATATTAACCCCTCGGCTGCTGTTTCTCTCTGACACTTTGAGTGATTGATCCACGACAGAGGACCAGCAGGAGAAATACAAAAATAAATAAAAAGGTGAAAACTTAAGATCCCTGCTCATAAAAACCGATCCTGAAAGTTATTCTATTAATAATCTTTTTAAAGTTGTGAAACTTTGTCAAACTGAGTTAATTAAGTTTCTCATTAATTTAGAATTTATAACAAAAGATGAAAAGTCATTATTTCCAGATGTGAAATGTAAAAAAAAGATATGAAGATATCATCAGGTTAATTTTGGTTTAAAT
>NW_024658690.1:0-941 GCF_008729295.1 Plectropomus leopardus | reverse complement strand
TCTCTCTGCCTCTTTCTCAGCTCTAAAATTCTAATCTTATCAAATCTGCAGAGGCTTTCAGTGAGTGTAAGACATCCATCTGCCTCACACTCACACAACTGTCAGCGCTGATTTAATTTTTTTACCTGAGTCACATCCCCAAGGCCGGCCGAGGCGAGAGAGACGTCCTCCTGTCAGTTAGTTCATTTAACTCCGGTCATGTTTTTAATCCTCCTTTAGAAAAGCGGAGTGAAAGCGCTGTGAACAGGCAGCGGTGAAAGGCTCACACACTCTGCCAGTCATTTCAATGCACCCACATATTAAGGAGTGTGTGTGAATAACGAGCGGTGGCAGATGAAATGGCTCCTCTTGTGCTCCTCTTTTCACTGCAAACACAAACCGACTGAATCTACTTCAATGACTCATTTTCAAAGTTCACTTTAAGGTTATCGAGGCTTTAAACTTCACGAAGGACCTGCTGCTGCCGCTGATGTTCAAACCGACTGATACTAGAGAGCTTTAGAAAAAGTTCACAGCGCACGTTTGGATGCAAATCAGTGATTACACTTTGTGACAAAAGATTTCTTAACTCAGCTCCAACTGTATGTTTTACATATCAGTCTCCAACTGCGGGTTTGAAAGGTGGATCTGAAAACGCAGACACGCTGGAATGACGCTAACGTGCTCACAGAACATACAAAGACCTCAAAGCTGCAAAAACTGAAGAGGAAAAACATCAGAAACACACAAACTTGTTTTATTCGATGTGTCATTGATGCTACGTCACGTTTCTGAAAGTGTTGCAGTATTTTCTCTGCACAGCGTCTGCTTTTTATCTCCTGCATAGGGCCGTGGAGAGTTTTTTCTCTGAGATTCAGTTTAAATCAGTGCCAGTGCTAGAAAAAATAGACATGATGTGCATCTTTGCAGCAGGTTTAACCCTTTCAAACCTGGAGCAACAT
>NW_024658689.1:0-1284 GCF_008729295.1 Plectropomus leopardus | reverse complement strand
CCACAGCTAAATTTAGCCTTTTTTCACAGACACATATACACAGAGAGAGCACTCTGGGCGCAGCCACCTGAGACAGAGAGCAGCAGAAAACACTCCTCAGCTCCACCACACTCTGCTGTGATGCTTCACATACATCAAGGCCAGAATTACAGACAGTGTGTAAAAAGAGATCTGTGTTGTCATGAAAACACTCCTGAAAGACCCTTTGGAAGGCATCCAAACGGGAACTTTTACCACCCACTGAATGTGATAAAAATATGGTACAATCACCAGCTCTTTGTCTGACTGTAAGAAAGACGCACACCTGAACCAAACAAACCAGACTCACACTCAGAGAGCAGCGTATGGACTCACTGATGACAAATATGAAAGGAAATTTTTTTCTGAAAATCACAACACATCACCAGTAGCTGATTTAATTATAATAATGCTCATATTTTGAAGTGAAGAATATTTCCCATGATAATAGGATCATAAACCCTGTGGTTTATGATCCTATTATCAATCCAATATTTTTGCAAGGCACTGTGGAAGCCATTTGACTGTTCAAATGGCTTCTACAGTGCCTTGCAAAAATATTAATCCCTGAGTGTTTTTCTTGTTTAGTTGCGATACAATCTAAAATTTAAATGGAAAGGTAAGGTGGATTTACTTTAACAAATATATGACTTCTGGAGGTTATTGTTAGCACCAGGTCTTATTACAATTTGCAATGTGTTTTGTGATTTTTAAAAAAATGTTTTTATATGCCAGATCCAAGATCATAGAATATTCACAGAATAGATTAATATTGTAGTGTTGTCTACGTGGGTTCTTACTTCTCAATAAAGACACCTTTGAATTATCTTCAGAGTATCTACTGAACGTAATGCAACAGCACATTACACACGGTACTCGCATAACCCATGACCCCCAGAACTATTCAATATGCCCCATCTGTGACATCATCACATAGTAAACACCACAGAATAACATTACACCACATCCCCCCTACTTTAAGCTGGGAGTTGCCCATATGTAACCAATGTTAAAATATGACATAAATAAGAACAAATAGTCGAATAAAAGCTGCATAAATAAGTTTGAAAATTAAAAGTGATTCATTTAATGTCAATTAATCATCAGAGTTAATTAAAAATGTTAATTCAGCAATCATTTAGTGTTTAAGATTAAAAGTCTGTTGACAGAAAATAACGTTGCTGCCCCTTTAAGGGACCAGCAACACAGACGTAGCACCTCAGTGACGCTGCAGCAGAGACCTGAGGGAGAGAGCAGAGGAGGAAT
>NW_024658688.1:0-877 GCF_008729295.1 Plectropomus leopardus | reverse complement strand
GTCCTATCAACAAGTTAAACCATATCATGCACAACATTGCCTCTTAGGCTGCCATATACGCTGCTTGTCCCTGTACAATCAATTAAGGTATTTACAAATTCAACAAATATTCTACACGTCTTTAAAAAAAAAAAACTTGATGCAAGTTAAGAGAAAAGAAATCTTGATCCCATCCAAAGGCCCACAAGTGTGGTTAGTACAAGTGAACGAATTTTGCCTAATAAGAATTGAATAATGTACTGAATTCGCACACACACGCACCTACACACTCAGATATCCATACATTCATACACTGCAGAAATACAATCAGCTTCTGTACATAATAACTGCAGACTTTGAAAATGCACCAGACATGGTTTTTAAGATGTTTTAGTCTGATCCAATGTAGGTGCGCTTAGCTTCTTGGAGGAATCAAAGCCAGTCCTGCGTCTCAAGGCATTGGGACGTCTTTAAAAAAAAAAAAAAGATGACAGGAGTGTATGAATTATTCCTCCCTCCACAGAGTCTTCTTCTCAAGCTTATCTTATCCATCCTTGGATGTGACTTCTTCAGCCCTACTACTGTCTCTGTTCCAGTCACTGAACTCTGTCTCTTGAGACTTCAGAATTGAATCGTTGTTTTGAAGAAAAGGCACTACCTTCTGAAGGAGCATTGCAGGGACTGAGGCAAGCTGTCACACACCCTGCGTCGCCCCACTGGCCTTCAGATCAAGCTCAATAAGAAGAAGGTACATGCAGGGCAAAAGTCATGAGGTCATATGACAGGCCATGCAGCATTTCAGCTTCCTTCTTAATATGTGCAGTTGGATCATCGGAGTGGTGATGGACGAGCGCGCTACTCCCAATATTCACATGGTTCAGTTCACTTTATATATATA
>NW_024658687.1:0-785 GCF_008729295.1 Plectropomus leopardus | reverse complement strand
GATCTTGTATTATTTTATTTTATGTTATTTTATCTTATTTTACTTAATTTTATTTTCATTGGTTTGTGTGTGTTTTGTTCGGTTTGCGCTGGTTTAATCCACTGTGGGCTTTGGTGTGTGTGTGTGTGTGATTGTCACTTTGAGAGAAAGTTTTTGTGTGTCGCCACAACCTACAAGCAGGAAGTTGAGAGCAGATAAGAGAGATACTCAGACGCAGATGTTCATTCAGCTTTCAGCTGGGACGCCGCGAACACTGGGAGCTTCACTGAAAACACTTTCTCTGAATCTCTAACACTTTACATCGAGAAAATGTGCGACTTCGATCTGTCTCAAGCTCTGGACGAGTAAGTACAAGAAAGTTTATTTGTGTCTAAACTTTATTTTTAAACGAAATTTGTTTTAATTAAATAAGAAATTAAAATAACAGGAGAAAGACGTCGATGATTTTTCTGCGTTTAGAGAAGCTGCTGTGAAATCCTCTCTGAAACGGGAACAGCTGCAGTCTGCCTGCCAGCGTTTCTCACTTCTCACTTACCTTCCTCATGTGTGGGGGAACAAAATATAACTAAACTGCCAGTGGTGGAAGTACATTTTCTCAAGTACTTTTACTTGAGTTGTTCCATTGTTTGGTACTTTAACCCTTTAAACCCCGAGGAAATGGGTCTGTTTCTTTCCAAAACTTGCAAAAAGAATGGAAAGGAGGCAATAAGCAACAAGAAATGGCCCAGAAATACGCGAGAAATTACTCAGGAAGTTACACGAAAATTTCCAAAAAAAAAAAAAAA
>NW_024658686.1:0-634 GCF_008729295.1 Plectropomus leopardus | reverse complement strand
CAACTGAGGAAATCCACAGAATATTTAGACAATATAATGTCTCCATCATAAGATGTCAGTGTTGATCTTTTCTATTGTAAATAAAAACATGTTCTTTTCGTCACTTTCATTGTTATGTTAAAACAAACAAGAGGAATCACATTTTATTTATCTCAAAAGGAATGTTTTCCCCCCAGATGATTTCTGCATCATGAAGTGGCGTGGAAACATAAACGATGTTTCTAAGGGATTGGTTGATATTGATGAGAGGGGAGGGGGTTGGTGCAAAATAGGGGAAGCACTTCAAATATTTTTTTTAAGCACTGGGGACAGAGTTCTGTTTTTGTTAATTTGGCTTTTGGTACGGACATTAAACTTTAAAATGTTGTATTTTGTATTTATTTCAAATACCCTGACAAGACCAAAACCCACAAGTGGGTTTGAATGGCATGTTTTCTTTAGAAATTTCCAGAATGACACCATTTGTTGTTGCCAGAAACTGTAAAAAATATGTATATGTATATATAAGTACATGTCCTTCAAAAAACATTATCAAAACTAAGTTTAAAATTGACATTACTCAAACGTCTTTTTATTTGGTCTCATTTAAAATGTCACCCAAAAGAAGTCATTTGTGTTGACCAGAAAAGAAAAA
>NW_024658685.1:0-704 GCF_008729295.1 Plectropomus leopardus | reverse complement strand
TTTCAACCGTTTTCCACACTTCAGGAAACGGGAAAAACTTCAAAAGCCAGGCGGTCGAGTGGAGTTTTTAATGTTCAGAGGACGGCATATCAGCAGCAGAGGAGCTTGAGGGAGACATTTTTGACATCCAGCACCCATTTTTGGATTTAAAGTGACTTGTAAACTCGAATTCTTAAATGTTAGTCATTGACACATTCAAGGAAGGGTCAACAAAGATTATTTTTCATTTGCACACATGCATAAGCACAAAAACAATGTATAACCACTTAAAATCATGCACAGTACTTTAATGTAGCAGAACAACAGTTATAAACGTATAAATATATTATATGTATAAAATGATTCACAGCAGACTTTGAGTTTTCCCCTCGATGTAACTGTGCAGCCATAAAAACATAAAAACAGCACCTCACTCTCTTTAACTGTGTTATATTGCAGAGTTTTGGAAAAAGCAGACACAGATTATGACAAACACTGTGGGAAATGTTTTTCATAACTTAAGGAGACATTTAAGAAGAAAATTGGGGACATTAGTTTCAAATGGATAATTAGCTTGCACATATACAGTCCTGTCACTGAGGGAACAGAGAGGTTCGGATTTTCACAAAGATTTTATGTCCTCATTAATCATAAAGTTGCTGTGTTTCCTGCTCGAGGACACTGCTGATTGTCTTTTTTGTTTAGGACCCACAAGTATCTGTGTA
>NW_024658684.1:0-910 GCF_008729295.1 Plectropomus leopardus | reverse complement strand
ACACACACGTACATACAAGCGCACCAAAAGCACTTCCTCTACATCCCCTCCTCTCATCCCCTTCCCCCAAGCGATATCAAAGGCATCTCAATCGAGACTTTGATGAGAGGAACACATTTTGAAAGCAATACTCTCCAAAGTCTCTCTAAAAAAATCCTCGGGTAATACGCTCTTCTCTCAAGAAGCAATTCATTACATGTCGTTTCCCTATCGTGTGTGATTTACAGCAGAGGTTGTGAAGCATCCAAAGGTTCAGGTGTTTCTGGGAATCTCACTCAGCGACACATCTGATTACACAGGAACGACAGTCAATGTTAAACTTGTCAGTTAAACCCTCTTCACAAACTGATCAGGTGCTGTTTTACCTGTTGGTGTGTAACTCTGATCTCCAGTCAGTCATGACTTAAACTCTGGAATAAATCAGATGTTAACTTAGAAACAACCAAAAAAATGAACAGTTTGACAAATCGTGAGAATGTGGTCGTAAATTCAGGCCTGAAAGGCGAACATGACTGATAATCATTAAACATCAAATAACTCTCAATCCCCTCAGAAACCATCAGAGGGAAAATACAGACTGCATGCCAATCTTATTCCTCCATGTTGGCTGGACAGAGTTCAATGCTTTTCTGTGAGCTTGTCCAGAGTATGAGATATAAAAAGATTCATGTCATAAATCCTTCCATTTTATTTTGAGAATACTCGGCATCATGTACTTTTTTATCGACTGGTTAAAGGGGGTTTAGGAGTTTAAGTGCACTTTCAGTTGCTTCATTTATGGTTACTGTGGTTGTAGTATTTAGTAATTAGGGTCGAACCCATGGATCTATTATAAATCTAGCTTGATTTCTCTGCTCCCAGTTTCCATTTAACTAGCCTCCTGCAGACTGTGAGTTTGCAATGTATATAT
>NW_024658683.1:0-586 GCF_008729295.1 Plectropomus leopardus | reverse complement strand
CACTTTTACAACATCCATTTTCACTGCAGAAAAGTGATCCAAACTGCCAAAATTCCCAAATTTAAAACTATAGAGTTTGTACAATTTCTGACTTTGGTGCCTCCTAGTGGTAGAAAAAAACATTAAAAGTAAAGAAAAACTTTACTGTACCTGTACAAACCAACACTTTAATATTTAGAATAATTTTAAAGATGCTTTCCCACAGTTAGGATCTTTGAATTAGTTTTTCTTTTTTACTTGAAGTTCGATTTTATCTTCTTTATTTGCATTCATCGGTAATGGTTTGGAGCAAACATAACTATAAGAAAAAAGTCTTATTGCATGTAATAATTATGATATAACTCTCCACAGCTGCCAACGTGCTGCTGTCGGAGCACGGTCAGGTGAAGCTGGCGGACTTCGGGGTGGCCGGTCAGCTGACAGACACGCAGATAAAGAGGGAAACCTTCGTGGGAACGCCGTTCTGGATGGCTCCCGAGGTCATCCAGCAGTCCGCCTACGATTCCAAGGTAACACACCTGTTATCACGAGGGTTAGGTACGACCATTTCTAGTTTTATAGTTTTCTGGCTGTAATAAATGGTGAA
>NW_024658682.1:0-735 GCF_008729295.1 Plectropomus leopardus | reverse complement strand
ATTATTATTTTTTATATATTTTGCTTTTAACATTTTCTTGATGCCCACCGTTCCGTTAAACTTTAATCATATTAAGCTACTGACAACTTCCACGTTTCCACAGATCACAGGACGTTTCCCCGATAAAGGTGTGCAATTAAACATGATGCTCGAATGTTCCTGCTCGTGCTGCTCGCAGGAGACAGACTCCCTTACCGTGTTCTGGGCTGCCTTTGACCTTTGTGCTTCAGTCTCATTTTATCTCTGCACGCCGTGGGCCTCCACAATATGTCTTTCACGCCACCCTGGGCTCTCCACACCTTATCAGTTAGAGCGCAGAATAATGGTGCAAAAAAAAAAAAACGGGGGAAAAAGCTTACTGTTTGAGATTGATAAAGGAAGGGAGACAGTTTTTCCCATCAAACACTCGCCGCTTATCTGAGGCGCTCGTCTCGAGAGGTGGTCGGATAGCGGGTACGCTCTGAAGAGCACGTCTGGCCCTGGAGCCGTCCCCGGCTGTTTGACTGCTGAGGAGAGGGGAGATGCAGTCGGTGCGGCTCGCTCCCTGCTCCAGAAGCGCGCTTATTCATTAAACATCAGGGGTGAGGCTGGCTCCGTGGCAACGACAGATGGCCAGACAATCACTGTGTTACTGAAACAAGGGCCACTTTGCGACAGAGCCGTCGAGTGGTGCTCGGCAGAAATAGGCCGACTCAAATCGCCTTTAAAATGACATTGAAAGCTCTCATTGTGTGA
>NW_024658681.1:0-645 GCF_008729295.1 Plectropomus leopardus | reverse complement strand
AACAAAATTAATCAAGCAGTAAGTGACAATTTCAATGATCAAAGTCTGATGGATTATAACGCAGTGAGGCTCTCAGATATTCTGTATTGCTTTGAAATATTAATTCTGCTCAGTCAGACAGACAGATATAGGATATACAGGTATAGGTAACACAGATATAGGTATTATTGACCCTTCCCTCCTCTGTGGTGACTTTTGTTTGGGAAATAGCATCTTTAAATCTGCATGCAGCACTTCCATATATGATGAAGTCTTTAAGTTTCATTATTTTTTCAAACCCCTTTAATAGGACTTCAGTGTCCCCTGTGTCCCCCCTGAACCATACACGTATATGTACTCTTTCTGCAAACTCAGTGTCTTTGTGTTAATGTACCTTTTGGGGAATTCCTTTAGCTCTTGGATGCAGCAGGAGATCACTTTCTGTTCCAGCTGAGCGTCAATTTGCCGAGAGTTTACAGCATTTCCCTCCACTTGCTGTTCAGAGAAATCAAATCATCAAACAGTTTAATGCAGATACATAAAGAGAGAAACAGTGAGTTAAATATGAATTCTCTGCTGCCTCTGTGTGGTCAAATCACTGCGCTGCATTAAAGACGGCTGAGGGAAAAACTACTTTAAATGTCCAACAATTATTTAAATTTACCT
>NW_024658680.1:0-682 GCF_008729295.1 Plectropomus leopardus | reverse complement strand
GTTCTATTTTTTTCTTTTTTTTTTTTTTTTTACTATTTTTTGAGAAAAAAATACTTTTAAGAAAAAAATAAATCTTTTTTTAAAAAAACAATTTGTTTGGAGTTTTGGTGGATCATTTTCTGTTTTTGATTTTTCTTTTTCATATATTTAAAATTAAGTTACAGAAAAAAATAATTTTTTAGGATTTTTGAGGGACTTTCTTGTTTGTTTTTCATTTTTCTTTACTGATTTTCAGGTAATTTCTTGTTTATTTATTTATTTTTTTCTAACTTACTTCCTGCTAATTTGGGGGTTTTAAAGGGTTACTTGTTATTGGAAAAAAATTTAAAAAGGAAACGGCATATTTCAGACAATACATAACACAGTTTTCCTCACCCACAGCTCACAGCAGCATATAGCCTCTACTGATCAATGACATTTCACATTTTTAACTGAATTCTTAACGAGAAATTAATCATTCGCCGTTTACTTATCACCCTTCCAAAAATGAAAGAATCCAACTTGCAAAAGTAAGAAAAAAATAACCTCCCTTTTTTTCCTTGGTTGTCCTCTTCCTCTCACCTCCTCCCGTCTCTCCACACCTCCTCCTCCTCCCACTCCTTTCCTCCTCCCTTTACGTTTCCATCTCTCCTCCTACCTCCCATCAGCTGTCACCTACTCATTTCTTCCCCCCTGCTCTTTT
>NW_024658679.1:0-746 GCF_008729295.1 Plectropomus leopardus | reverse complement strand
CGTAACCGCTGTACAACCACATGATGATTCTGATTCATGTCATTGTCCCCCCCGGGACATAGTTCTGCTTCAGACAGGACGTGTTTCTGTTGTCCTGCAACATGTGTTTCTGTCTCTCTGTAGGACATGTCTCTGTCCTCCTGCAGAACTTGTCTCTCTCCTTCTGTAGGACATGTCACTGTCCTCCTGTCGGACTTCTTTCTGTCCTTTAACAGGCACCATCTGGAGCTGCAGTCTTTGAAGTGAGACAGACAGTAGCTGTTTTGTCGTCATAACGACCTGCTGTGTCCTCCCCCGCTGTCCTTTTCAGCCTTTAAATTACAGTCTTTGTCCTGCAGATCTGTCCGTCCTCTCACAGGACACCCTCTGCTGATCTCTGAGAAATAAGTTTTATTTTTTTATTGTCGTGAATCGTCACTTTGTTCCAGAGTTTCTGTCGCTTCACCAACAACTTTTTACACAGTTGCTCAACCTCACAGTTCAGTGGGCAGATTTCCAAATAATTTTGGGTCAGGGTTCAGTTTTGGACACTCTTTGACTTTGCAGGGTTCCTGCATCTTAATGCAAGTTACATTGAAGACTTTCAAAGACTTTTTTAATGACACATTTAAGACCGACTCATTGGGTTTGGGACAATTATGCTTTGAATTCGTGTGATGTGAAACATGATGTCTTTGGTCAAATGTTGTTTTTCCTTGTGGTTGTATTGCTTTTTTTTTCTTTTAAGCATTTTTTTGTCCTCTTAG
>NW_024658678.1:0-1052 GCF_008729295.1 Plectropomus leopardus | reverse complement strand
GCATGTTGAAAAAATGAGCAAGAACAAACAAAAACATCACATTTTAGAATGTTGAAAAAACTAGCAAAAATCGCATACTATACTATGGCAAAAAAGTCAAAAAGTGACCCGTTAAAAAAATGTCTGAAAAGAACATAGAACAGCATGTTTAGACGTGTTATAGTGTAGCACGTTGAAGAAATGAGCAAAAACAAACAAAAACAACATATTTTAGCATGTTGAAAAAATGAGAAAAAATCGCATACTATACTATGGCAGAAAAGTCAAAAAATGACCCAACAAAAAAATGTCTGAAAACAACATAGTACAGCATGTTTAGACGTGTTATAGTGTAGCACGTTGAAAACATTAGCAAAAACAACCAAAAACAACATATTTTAGCATGTTGAAAAAACGAGGAAAAAATCGCATACTATACTATGGCAAAAAAGTCAAAAAGTGACCCGTCAAAAAAAAGTCTGAAAACAACATAGAACAGCATGTTTACACGCGTGATGGTGTAGCATGTTGAAGAAATGAGCAAAAACAAACAAAAACAAAATATTTTAGCATGTTGGAAAAATGAGAAAAAATCGCATACTATACTATGGCAAAAAAGTCAAAAAATGACCCGTCAAAAAAATGTCTGAAAACAACATAGAACAGCACGTTTGGACGTGTTATAGTGTAGCACGTTAAGGAAATGAGCAAAAACAACCAAAAACATCATATTTTAGCATGTTGAAAAAACGAGGAAAAAATCGCATACTATACTATGGCAAAAAAGTCAAAAAATGACCCGTTAAAAAAATGTCTGAAAACAACATAGAACAGCATGTTTGGACTTGTTATAGTGTAGCACGTTGAAGAAATAAGCAAAAACAAGCAAAAACATCATATTTTAGCATGTTGACAAAATGAGCAAAAATCGCATACTATACTATGGCAAAAAAGTCAAAAAATGACCCATCAAAAAAATGTCTGAAAACAACATAGAACAGCATGTTTGGACGCGTTATAGTGTAGCATGTATTAAAAATAAGCAAAAACAAGCAAAAACATCATATTTTAGC
>NW_024658677.1:0-911 GCF_008729295.1 Plectropomus leopardus | reverse complement strand
ACACTGAATGAAATTGATATTATTATTTTTTCTCAGAAACAATACACACGTGTAATGATTTATACACATGATGGATCATGCTCATCAGAGGTCTGATTTGCAGCATCGACAGCAGATGTTTGCATCACTGATGGTCTTATTCAGTCAGAGCTTTCTGTGTGCTGCTATTATTCATTCACAATGATATGATTTTGATACGGCTACAATTATACCTGCCAGCTTTATTATTACACACATGGGTTATGCTTTTGAAATGTAGTGGAAGTGTGAAGTTGAATTCAAGTAAAGTGCCAGTACCTTAAAATTGTAATAAAGTATTGTACTTGAATGAAGGTGCTTTGTTACACTGGATGTTGCTTATGTAGAAGTCGGGGCCTGCATGTCTCAGTGTTTTGGCTGTTCAGGAGAGCTGTTTTGTCATAGAGCTGATTAGATCACCTCCAGTAACTGAAATTAATTCAAGCAACTAACTAGTATCACTTTAATTTCCAAGAACAAAGCTAATGTCGTTGGGAGTTACCATGCCACTGAGCATCTGCTTCATTTTGTGTGTGTACTTTTTTGGGTAAACTGTGTGGGTGCTACTGTAGCTGGACAGTTTTTGGGACATGGTGTTGTTAGTTGAAGTGTTGCAGCTCTATTCTCTCTTTTTTACCATCATCCCTTACCTGTATGTTGACGAGGGCAGTTCTCGTGAAGTTGCTGTACTAGAAATACCCCCCAAAAAAATGTGCGGTCATTTCAGCAGACAGTGAAATGGACATCTCTGCTCTCAGCTGCTTGTTGTCACGTTGGTGAACTTTGATCTGTCCATACTTCTGATCACTGTCTCTGTGACCTCTGGACTCTGCAAATACAATAGCTGAGGTGACATATTCCCACAGTAAAATCCAACACATGGCTGCTACTGT
>NW_024658676.1:0-637 GCF_008729295.1 Plectropomus leopardus | reverse complement strand
AGTAGCACTAATAATAACTTAAAATAAAAACCAACTAACAAACAAGGAAATGACCAGTAAGTGCTTGAAATTATAAGAATTTCATGCATAATAATAAACATTACATAATTTAAATATTTAATTATGATTATGATAAATATAGTTTTTCCTTAGCTTTGTCTTTTTCCCTTGCTTTTTAAAAAAAGTTTTTCTAAATAAACTAATTTTTCACAATGTGGGAAATATTTCTTTTCAAGTTGCTTATTGCCTTTTCCTCATGTTTTCTACTTGTGAATAGCATCTGAAAGCAGCACAAGAAAACTGATGTTGCTCCAAAGGGTTAAGAGACGAACTGCTGCAACAGTATGGAAAACATGCAGTGTTTGAGCTTTGATTGCAGACAAAATTATTGATTTTGGTTTCTCAAAGTACCCTGGTGTGATTTGGTGTAAGGTTAAGAATTATACAAAGTCATTATTTACTCCATCAGGATATTGGTATATAGTATTGTTAAAATATTGACCGTTACTCATTACTTGTGATGTGTGTTTGGAATCAAACATCAAGATCACAAAAATCTGTCCCTGTGACAAAGTAACAAAGGTTCATTAGATGACCTTAAAACAACTGTAGAGCAGCTTCCATTGTGGTTCAGTGT
>NW_024658675.1:0-995 GCF_008729295.1 Plectropomus leopardus | reverse complement strand
AAAGGGATCCACATATATCTGCAGGGCAGTGCAGGTCACACAGCAGCATTTGGGAAGTGAACACTTTGTGCGCCAGACTACGAGGAACTCCCCCCTTTGATTTTTTAAGCTGCAAAGTCCCCCGAATCAATCTGTGAGGAAACTCATGACAAAACACAGGAGAAATCAAATGTCTTCACCAAGTATTGACAGTGTCTTTGTGTTAAGATGCTCAGACAGAAACTGTGGTTATGTAATCTGTTATAATGTTGACTGTGAGGTGGGGGGTGAGGCAGCAACCGTGTGGTGGTGATGGTGAAGACAGACAGAGATGGTTTTGTGTCTCGCAAGGGTCTGATGTTGCGCTTGGTGGGCTTCGCTGACCTGCTGCAGCCACAGGAGCCGTCAGTCTGGCTATTGTGAAAAACCCCAACCAGACCTGCGTGAAATGCAGCAAGTCCAGTTTCCATGGTGACAAAAGCAACAGCACTGATTAATGGGTGCTGAAATGGAAAACATTGGCATAGGAGGAGAGGAGGGACTGGGAGGGGGGAGCCATTCAGAGATTCACTGAAGACATACAGTTTAAAAAAAGATTCTCCCACTCTCTTTGCAGGGCCTTTTCTCGCTCACGGATCTATTGTTGACTCCTTGTTCATGAATCAAATTCTCATGTAGAGCTGAGGCATGAGAGCATTTTTCTGTCTTTTAAAAACAATTTCGTTTTTTGATGAGTTCCCAATAAACTGGATTGCAGAGAAGTGTTCATTTTTGAAACTACAGCTGGTAAATAGAAGAAAATATTCAGTGCACACTGCAGCGGTGTAAACAAAAATCATGCATGAATATGGAATATCTCTGCAGCAGCTGGTTAACCCTTTGAAACCTGTGCAAATTAGCTGGATTCCTTTTAAAAACAAGAGGCTTACCAAGAATTGTTAAAAAAATAAAAAATAGAAAAAATTATTTAAATGTCAGTAGAAAATTACCTGAAAATAAGCAAAAAAAAAGCGAAT
>NW_024658674.1:0-697 GCF_008729295.1 Plectropomus leopardus | reverse complement strand
GCGCGCCAGCTATCAGACAATCAGGACCTGAACCTGCTGACAGCTATGACCCTGCCGCTCCCTCTACCTGGATTAACCCTCAAGTAACCGCTGTTTGTCGCCCCCCTTAGCCCCATCTGCCACCATCACTGCCCGCAGCAGCAGCAGCAGCCTCTTCATCGGCTCCTCCGTCCTGCTCCCCAGCCTCCAACTTTCACCTTTTGTTCTGCGGTCATGGGATGCGCTGTGTCCTTTTTGCTTGGGCTGCTGACAGGCTTGACCGTGCTGTGAGGCGGATACCAGGTGGATTTATGGTCCGCAAAGCCGCAACTACAAGCCGAGGGAAATTAGTGGAACTTTGAGCTCCGGGAGGATGCAGGTGACGTGTTGGTGCGCCGTGTTCCTCCTGACGCCTGCACTTTGCCTGGTGAGTTAGATTTTCCTACTCAGCTTGCACTTTAAGATCAACTTTCTCCACTTTGCGCTGCTCTGATAGAGCGTCTAAAAGCCATAATTGTTATTATTTTCTCAGCGTAAGAGCACTCCTCACGGGTCAAACGTGCGCATTTCCAAATGCATGTACAACGTGGCTTCTGGGTTATTTTACTGTGTGGCACAGTGCATACAATGCCAAGTGTGATTCAAACTTTATCCTAACACGTTTTATATATATATAGAAATACGCATATATAACCAGACAGGAGTGCTCTTACGCTGA
>NW_024658673.1:0-798 GCF_008729295.1 Plectropomus leopardus | reverse complement strand
TTGGGAGATTTAAAGGACAAACAGGTAATTTTCTAAGTTTTTCATGCTATCAGGTCTACAGCTTTGTGTCATAGACCTCCACTGCTGATGATTTTACTGTTTTTATTGGATTTTCTGAAAAGAACAAGAATAGCTGCTGTTGCACAAAGCTGCTCGCATGGCTGTGGACCTTTAATAACGTGGACAAAACTGATATGAAATCACTTTTGCATGTTAGTGTTCTAACCAGCTGCACCTGTACACGCTGTGAAGATCATGTGATTGCTGTAGCAGCTTCACTTTTAATCCACGGTACGAGTTATCTCTGGGTTTATCTTCACATCGTGCACACAGTCTTATCACGCAGGTCTTTTGTTGCACTCGTTCTATTTTCATACCGTTTCTTATTGTGTGTGCATGTCGTATCATCTTCAACACTCTCTGTACCTGCGTCTTATCAGTATCCAGTTCTCTGCCGCTGCCCCGTCCTCCCAGTTTAAGATAAGATGAACCTTTATGATTTCCCAGAGGGGAAATTTAGCTGCAGCAGCACAAAGACCGAAATAAGCACAGAGAAACAGAGAAGCAAAAAATAGAAACAATAACTAATAAAATAAAAGATATGAACTATACCAGAGGAAGTTACGACGTAAGGCGACATCACATGATTGAAAGCAGTTTTTAGGATCCTCATTAGCTAACATCATCAGGGTCCAACACATAAAAGATACAATTTAACAGTTATGTATATTAACTTATAAATCACATGTATTTCTTTTATTATATTTTATTTTATCATTATTATAATTATTATAAAAA
>NW_024658672.1:0-668 GCF_008729295.1 Plectropomus leopardus | reverse complement strand
AAGACCATCTCTTCTGCAGTGAAATATCTGTTTAAGAATTAAAGTGCAAGAGGGCATAGGAGCTTCTTAAAGTTGAAGGATTTGCCATTAATTTCTGCCCACAGTTACTTTGCACTCAGTCTTCAGGCTATACCTCAGTGTGAACTGCAAGCAGTTCAAAAGTCCCAAGAGTCATTTTTCCTTCATCCATTGTTTCATGTTACAGATTTACAAAGCCCTGAAAGGCTAAAAAAAATTCAAAAATTGTAGAAAAACATCTTAAATGTTGAGTATTTTGTGTCGGTATTATTTTATTAAACTTGATTATTACCTTTCATGTTTTTCATGTAAAATGTTAATCTGCAAGGTAACCATTAACTGTATTAACTGTCAAATTAGCCCTTTGAAACACTTTTCTTCACTTTTCACTTTTTTTTGCTTTCTGACACTTTTTACAAGTATTTCAACCTTTGAACCCAGAGCATTTCTTTCAAAAACATGGGAAAAAGGCAACTTGAGCAACTTGCATGCAAGGAATAGATTTAGAAAAAAATATCAGTATAATTATCATACTTACATATTTAAAATAATGTTTCAGAATTATCATGATTTTAAGCAATTTTTCCCAAATCCTGTTTGCTTTTTAATTTTTAATTTTTTTAAAATATTATTTTAATATTTCATATTTA
>NW_024658671.1:0-782 GCF_008729295.1 Plectropomus leopardus | reverse complement strand
TATTATTTACATTTATTATCATTATTTTATTCTAGCACTTTTTGGGGTAATTTTCTGTTTTTGCTTTTTAAGTTTTTTGTAAAAATGCTTCAGGTAATTTTCTTTTTCTTTGATTTTGGGGTCATTTGTTGTGAAGAAAGAAATCGAGCACATTCACTCGGGTTTCAGCGCGTTCATTTACTGAATTGTATTCAACTCATTCTCTGTTCTTGTATAAAAGGAACAAAATAATATGATTTTATTTATTTGGCTTTTGGTGCTCAGATGTCAGATATGATAAGAGTCAGGAGAAGGAAGGATTTTGAAACGGTGGAGCGTCTCTGCTGCAGATGAATCGATGAGACGTTTGGATAAATTAACCTCATAAAGGCCGGCTGGTTTCCGCAGCGTCACCCTGAAAAACCTCCTGTTAGGAAGTTGCATCATCAGCCGGAGAATCCTCGTTTGGCGAGATTACCGATGAATATGCAACACTGAGTGTTTCCAGTTTCCCTCATTTACTACGAAAATGTTTTACAGAAAAATGTATTCGTTTGCTACATCGCAGTCCGCCCACCACTCGTGAATATTTATGAGCATTTATGCAGCCTCAGGGCTCTTATTACTGTAATCAGGAAGCAGAGCGGTGCGTGCTGTACACTGCTCCCTCAGGGGCTCTGAGTGCAGTTAAGTGTTTTTCAAACAGGGTTCATACTGACATGAAAAACCTGGAAAAGTTATGGAGTTTGGAAATAGCCATTTCCAGGCCTGGAATTCTCTTTGAATTTTTTGTTTCACAAACC
>NW_024658670.1:0-705 GCF_008729295.1 Plectropomus leopardus | reverse complement strand
GTTCTCGGGTGTTCTCGGGTGTTTTCGGGTGTTCTCGGGTGTTTTCGGGTGTTCTTGGGTGTTTTCAGGTGTTTTCAGGTGTTCTCGGATGTTCTCGGGTGTTCTCGGGTGTTCTCGGGTGTTTTCGGGTGTTCTCGGGTGTGGTGATGTCACCTGCACAACAAATACTTTTATATGTTTATTACTTTCAGTTCTTTGCGCTGATTAATTTTAAGATCAGATTTTGTTTTTTTTCTTTTTTCATGTTTGTCTCACGTGATGTGTTCAAGGACCTTCAAATAAAAAATTTCCAGCTGTAATTTCTGTTTTTTACGTTTTCTGGCTGTGATAAATGTCATTTAGGAAGTTTAAAATCACCAGAAATGTTTAAAGAAAAAAAGAATCACCAACATTTTCACTTTAAAAATCACAAAAGAATTTTTAGAGAAAAATAAATTAATATCAATAAAAATCAACAAAATGGTTAAAAAAAACGACAAAATGTTTTTTTTTAATTCCCAAAATGTTTTCTTAAAAAATCTACCAACACTTTTAAATCTTTTCATTGAAAATCACAATAAAAAAACAACAAAAAACAGTCCCTTAATTTGTAAAATTTAGTTTAGCTTCAGTTTTTCATGAAGTTTGAGTGCTGCATTTTTGTGTTTGTCTTCACAGTTTGATCATTAGAAATTCTGCAGGGTAAAACATGCTGCTACGGTCCGT
>NW_024658669.1:0-993 GCF_008729295.1 Plectropomus leopardus | reverse complement strand
TTTGTCAGTTAACTTACTGTTTTTTAGCACTTTCATGAAGTAATTTGACTGTTTTTTGTTGTCTGTTCTTTTCTCTTTTTTGTGTTTATTTTCAGGTAATTTGTCTTGCAAGCTTTTACTAATTTCTTGCTGTTTTTTGGGGTCATTCCTGGTTAAACTGATTACTTCCCTGTTCCCATGTTTTTGAAAGAAACGGGGCCAATTTGCTTAGGTTTCAGGGTTAAAGACAACATTTCCATTAATCCCCTGATGAAACTGCTCATATCCGGAGGTCTAAACACAGACAGTTTCCTCTGATGATGAAGAAAACGTCTGATCCACGAGGACTCTGTGCAGATATTCAGACACAACCTGAGCGTCTGGGCTTTTTTGCAGGAAGTGGTGTGAAAAGTGCGTCCTACCTCTGATCAGCTTATGTGGCGGTTCGCACATGGAGGCCGTTCTGCTCTGCTGTCTGTCTCTGGAGGATAATCTGCTTTAACGTGAGCGCAGGAGGACGCTGGGAGAGCGGGGGACACCGTGCACCAGGCACTACAGTGACATCATGATCCACTGTATGAGCATCAATAGACTGCTGTTCACTGCTGGACTCTGCACCCGGCACGCTCCGCCACTCCCCGCCACACATGTCCTCTCTTTATCATCTCACTCAGCAATGATACGCTGAGTTTGATCCAGAGCGTCACGGCAGCGACACCATCACACCAACGACCCTGCAGACTGCCCTCTTTAACCCCTGAGGGCCCGCTTCAGTACCACACTCACTCATATGCACACAAAATGAGCTTTTCAAAATGAGGCTATAAAAATATTATACTTTATATGATATTTATTACTTCCATTGAGACATCAGTCCTCAGCAAAAATATCAAATATTCATTCATTTTTTAGAATTTTAACCCTTTAAATGCCAGGTTTTTGTCACAATGATTTTAGATGAAGAAAAAAAAACACAAAAAATGAATGATGTTCAGTCTTGTCCACACTCAGTAT
>NW_024658668.1:0-256 GCF_008729295.1 Plectropomus leopardus | reverse complement strand
TATATATATAGCTTTGATATTTGTGATTAGGACTGAATTTGGTTAAAAAAATAAAGTCAATGACAGTAGAAAATCACATTAATGTATAGCATTTATAAAGCCTGATTTTTAAAGGCGTATTTTGTGTGCAGAGCGGTATCAGTGTGAGTATTTGACACTGCACAAAAAAATAATAATGTACTAAAATCAACATCCTGCTAATCACTATCATATCCTAGGCCGCGATAATCAATAAATAATCATAATCTACTTAGCT
>NW_024658667.1:0-1211 GCF_008729295.1 Plectropomus leopardus | reverse complement strand
ATATCACTTTTTTGACCATTTTTCCCTGAGGTATAGTATGCCGTTTTCCTCCATACTAAACTTTGGCCTGAAACGCTCAAGATATTGACTTTTTAGACCAGTTTTTCAAAAGGCTATACTATAAACAGCCTCAACATGCTGTTCTATGACTTTTTTCAGCGTTTCCAAGGATGACTTTTTTGACCATTTTTCCCTGAGCTATAGTATGGCGTGTTTGTCCATACTAAACTTTGGCCTAAAACACTCAAAATATTGAATTTTTAGATGATTTTTTCACCAGATTAAACTATAAACAGCCTCAACATGCTGTTCAGTGACTTTTTTAGCGTTTCGAAGGATCACTTTTGTGACCATTTTTCCCTGAGCTATAGTATGGCGTTTTTCTCCGTACTAAACTTTGGCCTGAAACGCTCAAAATATTGACTTTTTAGAACATTTTTTCAAAAGGCTATACTATAAACAGCCTCAACATGCTGTTCTATGACTTTTTTCAGCGTTTCCAAGAATGACTTTTTTTAGAATAGAATAGAATAGAATATTCCTTTATTGATCCCCCATTGGGGGAAATTTCAAATGTTACAGCAGCATGAAAAAGAAAAGTGAAATGTAACAAAGAAAATAACAATAACACAATTATACAATAACAAATAACAATAAATAAGTAATAAAATAAGTATGTACATAGAGGAAAAAGGTATGTACACATAATAATAAGTAAGTAATAGAATAAGTATGTACACAAAAGATGGATTTGAGAACAGAATTTACAAAAATTTGTTGTGCAAATTATTCAGCCAGTGATGCTTTCCCTGAGCTATAGTATGGCATTTTCCTCCGTACTAAACTTTGGCCTGAAACGCTTAAAATATTGACTTTTTAGACCTTTTTTCCAACAGATTACACTATAAACCGCCCGAACATGCTGTTCTGTGACTTTTTTCAGCGTTTCGAAATATCACTTTTTTGACCATTTTTCCCTCAGCTATAGTATGCCGTTTTTCTCCATACTAAACTTTGGCCTGAAACGCTCAAAATATTGACTTTTTAGACCATTTTTCTAACAGGCTATACTATAAACAGCCTGAACATGCTGTTCAATGACTTTTTTCAGCGTTTCGAAATATCACTTTTTTGACCATTTTTCCCTCAGCTATAGTATGCCGTTTTTCTCCATACTAAACTTTGGCCTGAAATGCTCAAAATATTGACTT
>NW_024658666.1:0-902 GCF_008729295.1 Plectropomus leopardus | reverse complement strand
ATTTTATTTATATTTTATTATTAGTATTAGCATTTCCTCAGTTCCTGGTTTTAATGAGTACTAATGAGTGCACTTTTTTTTACCAATTTCTTGCTAATTTTTGGGTCATTTCTTCTTTTGTTGCTCTTTAAGTCTCAAAGGGTTAAGCAGCCCAAGAAGAAAGTCTTGTTTGCGTGAATCCATATAAACTTAACCAAACAACGTATCACATAACCGCACGTCCCTGTTTTTGTTTCCTAACAAAAGACCTCGGAGATCGCGTGAGGAGCGTATGAAAGTTTGGTGTTATTTTTAAGGCTTTGTTCGGCATCGACCATAATGGGCCTAAAACATCAGGCCCTGAACAAACATCCTCCACAATCAGAGGAAGCTGCTGAGGAAGATTAGATGGAGAATTCAGAATCCAGGAGGCCACGGAGAGGTCTTTTCTCGAAAAAACAATGAAAACTGAGACGCTTTCATTCTGGGGAATTCGTGATCGACTGTGTTTTTAGCCACGTTTGGTCCGAGCTGAAATATCTCTGCAACTATTAGACGGACTGACATGAAATTTTGTGCAGAAATTCGTTTTACCAAGAGGATGAATCCCTCTGACTGCGACTATATCCTGACTTTTTCCTCGGGCTCCATCGTCAGATTGACATTTAACCAACTTTGTTAATCCTTAGACTTTTTATCTGGTGCCATCTGGTCAAAGTTTGACTTATTAAGCTTTGGGCAGTATCACAGTATCACAGTATCACAGTATTCCAGGGTATATAGAAATACTGAAGGTATATTTTTCAATACAGGAGCTCTTTCAATTAAAACTCATTTTATGTAGTGCACAGCACGCACCGCCAGTTTAGTCTCCGGTCTCTAATAGTAGAACAGGCAACTGTGTTGAAAGACGCTGCAACACT
>NW_024658665.1:0-860 GCF_008729295.1 Plectropomus leopardus | reverse complement strand
AATGCCAGGTTTTCGTAATGATGTCACTATGTAGATTAAAAAAAACAAAACACACACAAAAATCACTTATTTTGAATAAATAACTTATCCTTTCATGTTATCCTTTTATTTTTCTTTCTTTCTTTCTTTATTATTTATCTATCTAAATTTGATCAACTATTAAAAGTATTTTATTAATTTATCTGTTTATTTTACTGATGATCAATATTCTGTTTATCCTTTTTCATCTTTTATCTATGGGTTGTATCCTCCCTCTGGTGTTTCCTCAGCTCCTGGTTTTAATGAATGCTCTTAATTTAGCTCTTTAATTAAAAGTCCTGCTTTTTACCCATGTGTCTGTGCGGCACTTTGTGTCACAGCTTTGCTTGTATGAAAAGTGCGTTATAAATAAAGTCTGATTGATTGATTGAAATATCTGAGACTGAGCTGCTGTGCAGCTTTCTCTGTGACGCCACGTCCAGCCGCCTGTTCGGGTTCGTTATCCGGCTGAACGTGTCGTTGGTGAGGTCGTTCCTTGACGACTCGGGGGCGGAGTCCTGTTTGTTGTTGTTGTGTCTGCTCTCGACGCCACGCGACGACGTAACCTGATGAATGTCAGAGCAGCTGAGAGTGACCTTTAATGACCCCGGCACTGAGAGTGGCTGCAGATCCAGAAACAGCCCGTCTGCTCTGCGAATTTATCATCTGACACGTGCAGACGCTGATATTGGTTTGCAAAATATCCAAAATCTTCGGGGATTCAATTTCTGATTTTTTAGTCACAGAAAAAGAAAATTTATTTTTAGTTGATTATCAACCTGGTAGCTACATTTTGATCTCAGACCAAATTTATAAATAAATTACAAATATATATATATATA
>NW_024658664.1:0-742 GCF_008729295.1 Plectropomus leopardus | reverse complement strand
GCTCTTGTTAGCTGGTTAATCACGAGTATGTAGGTTAATGAGGCCAGATGGCTTTTCCACAGACGTGTGTGCTGCACAGAGCCGCTGGGAGAAGTTGAGCAGTTTGAGGCAAAGGGTTGGTGAAGCCTGACACTAATTGGTGAAAATTGTGAGGCAAGCTGTGCATTTGTTGTGCCAACACATTCTTGTTCCCCGAGTTTGCAATCTTTGCTCTAATCTTTGCATTCTTGTTTTTATGATGTTCTGATTACTTTTTACCAAAACTCTCTCATCAAGATGCACCACAGACTTCATCAACACTGTGCCCATTATCACAGAAAACAGCTAGTAAACAGTTAGCAGAGGACAGAGCTGTGGAGGAGCTAGCAGAGGATCTGAATATTAACCCTTTGAAACCTGGATCAGTATCAGTTTTCTTGTGCTGCGTTCAGCCGCCTTTCACAAGCTATTTGACCCTTTCAAACTTGAGCAAAGTTGACAAACTGGGCAAGAAATGTACCATCAGTAACAAGAAATTAGAAAAAGGTGGCAAGAAAATTACCTAAAAATACTTTTCAAAAAGAGGGGAGGATTATGAAGAATCATCCAAAAAATAGGGAAAAATATCCTGAAAAAGACATATGTACTACTACTATTGCTACTACTTCAACTACTACTAATAATAACATAAATAATAATAATAATACTCAAAATCACAATCAGCATTTTGTATTAAATATTATGTAATATAAAAAATATGTTT
>NW_024658663.1:0-874 GCF_008729295.1 Plectropomus leopardus | reverse complement strand
AAATTATAAATTTCAATGCACGTCCCTCAATATAAAGTCCCTCAAATCTTCGTTATTCCTGTAAATAACAAAATCTGGCTGCTGACTCATCTTAAATTATGTTCATATTGTCCATCGTTAAGATGAGAACAGTCTGAAGGAGATTAGAAACTTTTATGGCTTTACTGGTCTTTTAGAGATCAAAATAACTGGTGTTACAGGTTGCAGTCATTGTATGCCCTTTTTAACTTAAACTAAGTGTCAATGTTTTAAGGAGCTTTTGAAGTAAAAACAAATCTGCAGCCTGTTGTACTTCCTGCATGCGGTCTCTGTTTTTAAGACTGTAAACAGGGGCCAGAGTCTCACAGCAGACGACTGTTGCTGTGCAGGGCAATTCCCAAATGGGACGTGTCAGTGGAGACAAGAGCTCGACACTGACGAAAAACACATGCATGAAAAAACACCATGAAGTTAACATCTTAACCACTTCAAAATCACACACGTCACATTGAGGGAAAAAAATCACTGTTTAATTGAGAAATACATTAAAAACAGACCATTTGTTACAGTTTTCAATGGTGCTGGAAAAGAGTAGAAAATTTTGTTATTTTTTTAATTTTTGTTAGCTCCTGGCAGTTTTTCTTCACCTTGGAAACAGCTGACAAAACAATCTCAACTCAAGGTCCCGTTATTCGCCTGTTTCAGGCGTACCGGAGAGTCGTCATCAGCTGATGTAAAACTCAGCATTGTGGAAAGTTAACATGACAAAAACTTTATCTGCTGTTATTGCTGATATTAGACAGTCAAAAGCTCTGAAACAAGCAAGTGATCCGTGAGTTGTTGTTTTTTTTATCTTTTATTTTACCCTAAACATTCAGGCAGCAAAATTCCCACA
>NW_024658662.1:0-948 GCF_008729295.1 Plectropomus leopardus | reverse complement strand
TATCTGTGTTTTTAAACATCGTGAACGTTCACACCTCAGTGTATTGTTGGTGCTCAGTGAGTGTCGATGTGATTTTCGGGGAATCTGAGCTTCATGATGAATCTGAGGTGACCGCAGAGCGACGGCGGCTCAGAGCGACGGCGGCTCAGAGCGCGCGGAGGCGTTTCAGACGCGCTCACATCAGAGCGTCGGCTGCGTTTCATCTGCACTTTGTCCCAAACATCAAACACTCGTCTCTCTTCAAACGTCCAATCAGACGACCCGTGCTCTCTGCACACACTCACCGCTGAACGGACCAACAAATCCGAAAAACCAGATCACAAACTGACTCAAGACCAGAGGAGACTCTGATCCTCACAGACTAACCAGACCAACATCCATCCAACCTTTAACATCCAACCATCATCCATCCGTCCAAACATCCATCCGTTAAAGTAGCAGCAGCGTCGTGGGAAAACATCATGTCGGAGCTCGGCCGGCCATTTTTTTTGTTTGTTTGTTTGTTTGTTTTATCTTTTAGGGATAATATTTCAAATTTTGGGGTGATTTTTAAATTACGGACAGTCCTTGAACACATCATGTGTTATCATACAGGTTTGTGAAACAAGATTCCATGACTTTTCCAGGTTTTCCATGACTGTATGAACCCTCCTTATATTATTAAAAGAAGAAACTCGGCGTTTGTGTATCGATACAAAATTGCCACATAAAAAGATGACTGTCAGGACATCCAAATCCTGTCAAATACGATTCAGGTTTAACCCTTTAAAGCTGGAGCCACATCACTTTTCTTGTGCTGCTTTCTGACGCTTTTCACAAGTATTTAACCCTTAAACTCTGAGCGCATCGGTCTGATTTTTAAGAAAATGTGTGGAAACGGCAAAAAGCAACTTGGCAAGAAATGTCCCACAAACTGCAAGAAATTAGTAAAATGTGAAAAACCCCAAA
>NW_024658661.1:0-862 GCF_008729295.1 Plectropomus leopardus | reverse complement strand
TTTTTGTAATTTTTTTCTTAAATTCTTTTGGGCAATTCCTATTTTTTCTAATTTTCAATTTCTTCTAGTTTGGCAGAAAAGCAGATTATTGATGAATTATTAATTTACAGTATGAAATTAAGAATTTTTTTTTTTTAAATTTGGTTAAAGTTGCTGAATGCTAAAGAATCTTAATGTTTGCTCAAAAATATGGAAATGTTTTTAACAAGAATATTAATATAAATGAAAAATAATAAAAATAAAGAAAGACAAATACAAAAACAGAGCCGATGTTGGTTTATGTGACCAATATTTTTGTTAGATGGTGTGTTAATCGTCCCCTGAGCGTCGGCTGCAGGCGGTGAGATAAGGCGTGCGTTTACCTGTGGGCGGGGCCGGGATGGTGAGCACGGTGACTGCCGGCGGAGGTTTGATTGAGGGGGTGGAGGCGGTCGGCGGGGTCGGAGCTGAACTCTGAGGAGGTTTAGGGGAACACGAAGAGGAACTCTGCGGCTTCCTGTTGAGGCCCACCCGGCCGGTGAGATACGCCGCCAGCCGGTTGGCCGGATGGAGCGCGCCCATCCTGCCCAGCTGGATCTTTGCCAGAGGATACAGCTTCCCGTTAACCTGCGGCGGCAGACACATCATGGGATCACGTATTTATTACGACATCCCAAATTTACAATGCTGTCAGCTCTAAAGCTTTGACCAAAATGTGATTAAGATCCGTAATAAATGCGTTATTTTTTATGAGTCTCCGCCTCACACACACCGACACCCTCATCTGGTGAATATTGTTTCATCTTGTTTATATCAACTTCATAATCGTTTCATGATGCAAAATGTGCAAATAAAAAATGATCATGAATCGTGATATAGCTAT
>NW_024658660.1:0-786 GCF_008729295.1 Plectropomus leopardus | reverse complement strand
AACTCTTAAAAGTCAGCTCTTGACCGTCCATCCTGCCTCCGTGTTTCATCTCACTGTAGCCCTGTTTATTTAAATACACAGAGCACTTTGTTTTTCGTGCTCGTTCAGTGCTGCTTTAAACTTCTTGTGCCACTAAAGCACAGCCTCTGAAAGAAAAAAACAAGTCAGCCCGAGCTCTTAAATGATTTAGATTAACGTCTGATCTGATGTCTGAACAGTGGCTCCGTCCATCTGAGCGCTCTCCTGTGATATGCTGGACTTGAGTTGTTCATACGGTAGTTGTATCATAGTCTAGCTTATCAAATAACAAGCCATTTATCCGACGGGTTTAATTTAGTCGAGTGATAAATCATTAACTGTATAAAATGATCAGGAACGAGTCCAATAACTAATCTGTGTAACTTCATTTCACTGACATTTAATTGTCTTTTATCATTGTAGCTGTTCCATGTCGGAGAAATGTCACGTTATAAGAATGGAATAAATACGACTAGTAAATGCCACGCTGTCTACGCTGTGTTTTTCAAATGTGTGATATAATGTGTATGAGTTATTAATTTACAAGAAGAAAATACAAACTCGATTTGCTTAAAGTATTGGCTTCAGATATGATTGATTAAACCGCATTATTGGAACAAAAATGATTGATGTATGAATTAATTAGCAAGCCTTAAAATGATCTATTATTAACACTGCACAGTTTATAGGAAAATTATGCAAAGCAGGATAAAAATATCCAGAAAACTATATTTAGTTATCAAAAGTATAAATGTAAAATAATGGTAC
>NW_024658659.1:0-773 GCF_008729295.1 Plectropomus leopardus | reverse complement strand
TATTATTTTACTAATTTATTTACTTGTTTATTTATTTTTTTGTACACGTTCCTTTATGGATTCAACATCGGGAATTCGTTTCCAATAAAAGGGTAACTGATTTAAATGAAATACACACATTCTGTTGTGTGTTAAGCATCACTCGACTGTCCTCTCGGAGTGTCTCCGAAATGCCGGTGATGGTGTGGACATATGAAATGTAGGAATGTCAATCACTCTGGACCCCCTTGGTGAGGACTTAATGTCTGTGACAATGAAATATGGCTAAAAGTTGTTTCGGGGGGCCTGTGTGTAAATGACATGAGTGAATATTTCAATTTCCCCTGCTGGATTAATAACGTACATAAAATTTTTAAAAAAATAATAAAATAAAAAACAAGTCGATATATCAATTATCTGATTTTTTTTCCATATTAAAACAAAAACAAACCCCCAAAAACAAAGACCTTTACACAAACTTATCCTTTAAAAGTGATCCCGTCGCTACAGTGATAATGACAGTAAGCTCTTAAAACGAGAGTGTCCCCTAACGTAAGACAAGCACGCGCATCGGTGTCTTCCAATTAAAGCAAGGAAACACTGATGCAGCTGAACCTTCAGCTCATGCAATGAACTAAATTTAGAGCGCGCCTGCTCTATAAATAGCAGTGTGCCGTTGTCAAGTGAGGCTTCATCAGCAGGGCGTGCTTAGCAACCGTATCCATCGCTCCCCTTTTTTCAGACTCATCCCCGGCGCTTTGATTATTATTACATATTTCTGTTGCACACATAAA
>NW_024658658.1:0-210 GCF_008729295.1 Plectropomus leopardus | reverse complement strand
CATTAAAATAATGATTTTTGTAAGTTAGATATTGTTTTTCACTGAAACCATGAGCACCATAGAAGACCTTAATATCGGCATAGTAAACAATAGAGACGCAAAAAAAAGGTCTAAATAAATAATGAAAGTATTTCCACCTGTGCTGTTCAATTCTTTTATGCTAGAACTGGGGTAAGAAGAAATATGCAAGTATTAATAATTGAATGTGTG
>NW_024658657.1:0-608 GCF_008729295.1 Plectropomus leopardus | reverse complement strand
GCTCCTTGCATGATAAGTTCTTTGACGCAGTCATAATGGCCGCTGTAAGACGCCACCATCAGCGCCGTCGTTCCATACTGAAAAGAAACACGGCAACAACAAATTAGAAAACCATGTTGGTGTTTTTATTGTAGACGTCCAGACGACCTGCTGACAATGAGGTGATGAAACCGCTAACGTCTGCAGATTTTCCAACTTAATGCCCTCACCTTTAATTACGATTTAAAACAAAGTGGGCTGCACACAGTTCACACATGCAACCACAGAGGTGAGGCTTGAAGCTCTCTGTGTCCCTACCACAGGTGGGTTATGGTTAAAGCGTGCAGCTGAGCAGCCAGGACATGCAGCGTCCGTACACTGTCTCTGCAGTCTGCGTCCACGCGCCCGCTGTTGAGCAGCAGCTGAAGTAGAGCCAAGTTTCCCTTCCTCGCTGCCCAAAACACAGCATTAGCCAGGGGTGTTTCCTTCTGCAGGGTAAATACACACAACAACCACTGACCTGAAACCACCATTAAGATATTGTATACACACTGACAGTAAAAAGAGTACAGTGGCCTTCTTGCAGGAGGAGAGGTTTAACCCTTTGAAATCTGGATTAACATCAGTTT
>NW_024658656.1:0-1450 GCF_008729295.1 Plectropomus leopardus | reverse complement strand
GTGAAAGACGGTGAGGGACGGTGAGGGACGGTGAGGGACGGTGAGGGGACATTGAGGGGACATTGAGGGGAGGGTGAGGGACGGCAAGGAGACGATGGGGGACAGTGGCGGGACGGTGGGGGGACAGCGGTGGGACGTACCTGCACGATGGCGACTCCAGCGAAGAGCAGCAGCAGAGACACCCACTGGACTCTGGACAGAGACTTGCGGAGCATGAGGACGCTGAACAGCGCGGTGGTGAGGATCTTCAGCTGGTAGGTCACCTGACAGGAAGCAGAGACGCTGAGACTGATGATTTATTTATGTCTCGTCTCAGTGAGACCGACAGAAACAGCGTCTCCGCAGACTGGGCCGTTAAACGATGTTTACATCGTTAAATTTTACTCAATAATGACATCGTAACTGTTCCATAAATCCGCCATGTAATTAACCCTTTAGGCCCGCTTTAATGTCACACGCTCTTTTCTAAATCGAGCGTTAAAAAATATTCTACGTCGTTTATTTCCTGACCAACATCGGCCCTAATCGTACACATCAAATACTTAATCGTCAGAACGTTAACCCTTTAAATGCCAGGTTGGATATGTCAATAATCAGCAGCTTTGATTTTTATACGTTATTATTTTGTGTGCAGTGTGTCACACTCACGCCGCTCTGCACACAAAACGCACTTTTCAAAATCAGGCTACCAAAACATTAAACATCGATATTATTTCCATATTTTCAGTTCATTTTTAACCAACATTGGTCCTAATCATAAATATCAAATATTGATTCATTTTCTGAATTTTGACCCTTTAACACTCCGTCCCTTTGACACATAGACTCACTACAGCACCGAATGTGGATTAGTCCGCCGCTGAAAGTAGTCCCCAACAAAGTCACTATTTCCTGTTTATTTGATCAGAACTACAGCGAGCAGCTCAAACTACACATCGCTGTTTTTAAGGCGAGAGCCGGCGGGCCCGGAGCTGAGGGACAGACAGGAAGACAGACAGTCCTCAGACACAGACGGACAGGTGAGGTCTGACCTGGAAGGTGGCGGCGGGCAGGTTGGAGATGGCGATGTACTGAAGGTTGTTCTGCAGAGTGTAGATGAGCGAAGGGACGGCCAGTTTAACCGTGTCTTTGTACTGGAAGACGATGGAGTCCACCAGAAACAAGACCGTCTCCTTCAAACTGCCTGCAGAGACATAGAGACAGACAGAGACACAGAGAGGTAGACAGAGACACAGAGAGACACAGACAGAGAGACAGACAGAGACAGACAGAGACACAGAGAGACAGACAGAGACAGACAGAGACACAGAGAGACAGACAGAGACACAGAGAGATATACAGAGACAGACAAACAGATCATTTAAGATCACTTATTCATTGTCTCTAAAACTGTGAGTGTGTGAGAGAGAGAGTGTGTGTGTGTGTGTGAGAGAGAGAGTGTGTGTGTGTG
>NW_024658655.1:0-637 GCF_008729295.1 Plectropomus leopardus | reverse complement strand
ATAATAATAATAATAATAATAATTATAAGAAGAAGAAGAAGAAGAAGAAGAAGAAGTATAGCACCTTTCATGCAGAAAATGCAGCTCAAACACACATGGGGGAGTGCTAAAAATTAAAACCTAACAATATATAGAACTATAGAATACACAGGCCCCTATGCAGTCTTACTGTGTTTACTTACACCCCTGAATTCAATAGTTCAGTATTGTTTGTGAAACAGAAGTACAAATAACATAAAACTATTTGTTGTAGAAATAATCTCATCCTCCATCCCTCCTGTCTCCTCCGCAGCACATGGAGAAGATCTCCATGCTGGCCTTCCATCCGGTCAAGATGCAGAGCTGCTATGAGAAGATGGAGCCGCTGAGTCTGGAGGGTCTGCAGCAGAGGTTTGACGTCTCCAGCCCCTCAGTGTTTGTCCAGAGGGCTCAGATCCTCATGAGAGAGGTGACACTCTAACACTGCTAGTACTTACATCCCTTTGCTTTTAAGATTGGGCTTTGATTCACTCACTTTTGGAGCCACCCTCCAGTGGCCCTTAGAGGAACTGCAGTTTTTGGCATTTGTGTTTTGGCTTCATTGTTGAGCCGCTGAGGTTGCCACATGGTCAGTCCCTACAGACAGCCATGGTAAAAA
>NW_024658654.1:0-345 GCF_008729295.1 Plectropomus leopardus | reverse complement strand
TGTTCGAACTTGAGGATAATTTATTTGTAATTTTTTTTTTTTTTTTTACAGTCTTTGAACTGAGTGATTTTTTTTATGCAACCAGACACTTTTCATTTAAACCTATGGAAGCTAGTAAAAAAAAAAAAATAGTTTAATTTATTTTGAAATTATAGACAAAAAAGTAATTTGGCAAGAAATAAAAAAAAAAAAAAAAACAAAAACAAAAAATAGTGACAAGAATATGACTTGAAAATGAACAGTGGGGAGATTATTAGATTTTTATCTCAAAAAAAAAAAAGATTAATCATTCTTATTATTATATATTTAAAACTTCTCTTCTTCTATTTCTTTGTTGCTAATTTT
>NW_024658653.1:0-527 GCF_008729295.1 Plectropomus leopardus | reverse complement strand
GCAGGAGAGGCTCCGCCCCCGCCGCGCCATCGCACAAGTATGGAAGCTGATGAGTGACAAAACTGCTGTGGAAGTGCAAACAAAATCTGTTTTCTGTCAGTGGATTCAGATCTGAGAAACACAGAGACAGATTTTTACTTCAAAACAAGCGTTGACACCAGGCCAGCACTCGGAGACTGTCTTCAAAGCTTTCAATTTTCGGAAGTTAATTTTCCCTGCAGGCAAACGCCAAGGTCGACAACAGAAAACCGAAATGGTGTGACTCGGATTGTCGGATTTTAGGACGTTTCTAGAATTTTAGCACATTTCTAGGATTTTGGGATATTCCTCCGCTTTAAGACTTTTCTCAGATTTCGGGACGTTTCCAGGATTTTATAACAGTTCTGGGATTTTAGTACATTTTTAGGATTTAAGGACATTACTTGGATTTAAGGACATTTAAATTTTTAGGGTGATTTTAGGGTGTTCTTAAGATTTTAGGACATTTCTAGGATTTTAGGACATTACTTGGATTTTAAGACATTTCT
>NW_024658652.1:0-838 GCF_008729295.1 Plectropomus leopardus | reverse complement strand
GTATTGAGTATTTGTTTTAGCTGCACTTATATATTTTTATTTGTTTTGTGCACAAAAATCTGGATTTGTAAAAAAGTCATACAATAATAATGAAGTCAAAAGTACAACGTTTCCCCCTGAAGTGCAGTGGAGTAGGAGTGAAAGGTGACATTAACTTTAAATACTCAAGTAACGTAAAAGTTGCTCAGATTTGTACTTAAGTACTGTACTTGATTGAAAGTACTTTGTTACATTCAAGCTCTGCTCAGCAGAGGGACACACAGTAACTGAAATTATGATAATTGAGATCAATGCACTGTGTATAAGAGTATTTCTTTAGCCCTGAAGTTTTTATAATCCAAACATTGTAATTACTCTAAACATTATTTAAATTTGGTTTAATGATATTCACACATTTCTGAATGTTCCTCAAAGCTAAAACATATTGTACTTGCACATGAGAACAATTTGTAGACTGTGAAAACAGGATGTTTTTCTCTTATCTTTGAGTTTGGATCACTTTTTTCTTACTTAAGAGAACAGCAATATACAAAAACATTGGTGTGTCCCAAAAATCAATAGGTACTAACAAAATAAGAACAAATTACGGATAAGAGCAAAATGAGAGTTTGTTTGTATATTTTTCTTGCGTGAAGCCCAATGTCACAGTCAAATTGTCAAAATTTCAAATAAATGTGGCTCTTGAACAAAGGATCATACTGCTCAGGCTGTATGGTGGTGCTTTTTACCAGCATTTAAACCTATGGAACCTGAGAAAACTGGCTTTTATTTCTTTTAAAAACATGGGAAAATGCAATGAGCAACTTGGCAAGTCTAGAAAATTAAATAAATAATAAAT
>NW_024658651.1:0-783 GCF_008729295.1 Plectropomus leopardus | reverse complement strand
CTTATTATAATATTATAATTCTCTGTTTGTTTAAAACATTTTTCTGTCGCTTTTTCTGTTATGTAAATGATGATTATTCGTATCTAATTCGGAGATAATATGTAATATTTCAGACTGTTTTGATCTGCTTTAGTTTTTTTTTTGTCCACTTAAGCATTTCTGCTTCTCTTATTGAGGCTAAATTACACCAACTGACTGACATTGTATGACCCATGGGAGGCAGGAGTCTCTTCATATCAACAATCAATAATGTGTTCACATAGAATCTATAACAACATTTTAAGGACTGTATACTGTCAGTGTCACCTCAAACTAATGCAGTCTAATTCAGAACTTCTGAAATAAATCCTACCTTCATGCCAGGTATTATTATTTTATCCATCCCATTTAAATAAATTAGAATATGCTAAATCACTGAGACACCTCACAGTAACCCATGACACCACAAACTGCAGCCATAAAAGTGAGCAGAAAGTTGAATCAACAGCTCAGAGCAGTTTGAACACACACTTAACATTCACACAACAATCCATGAAGGGGGATTAATGCAAGACTGCTGTAATAGACTGTATTCATTTAAGCTGTACATAAACTGGCATAAACTGAGTATATGTTAGTTTATTTTTGATTATGACTTGAGCACAGTGGTGGGAGTGAGGCTTCCACACATTTAACCTTTTGAAACCTGAACAAACTGCTTTGATTTCTTTCAAAAACATGGGAAGAAGGCAATGAGTGGCTACAAGAAAATTAGCCAAAAATAAAATGAGCCAAATATATATA
>NW_024658650.1:0-926 GCF_008729295.1 Plectropomus leopardus | reverse complement strand
CAATTGCCTCAAGTTTAAAGTTCAAAGACTTAGATTAAATCATATTATATAATTATAACTTTGGTCAAACGTACCTATTGAAACAGAATTTGATGGAAATGTAAAATAGATTTAATGCAACCTGTGGAACATCTGTATGCCATCAGCTCTGTGTGACAGCTGATGGCTCAGAGTCAGATGGATAGACTGTCACAACAGTGTGCTGTAGATCTGCTGATGGATCACAAAAGGACCATTATAAACCTGCTGGATTTGTGTGGCACTGTTGTGATGTGCTTACACAGGCCTATTGAACAAGGTGAAAGATGTCTTTTTGTATTTTATTTGGTCTGAGTTGGTGCTGTGAATGTTTTTTTTGAAAGAAATAATATCTGTGTTTTTTTTTTAATGTACAGTTTCTTAAATAAATCAAAAAAAAAATTACAAATCAGGGAGGTATTTCCTTCAGTCAGTGTGGAGACAAAATGCTCAGGTTCATTTTTGGCCTGACTCTTTTATGGTGAGCCAGTGCAGAGATGCTAAAACAGGAGAGTTATGATCTCACAGTTACTTTATTCTTATCATTACCAAGCCCCAAAAGCCCCAAGATATCTTGGGGCTTTTATGGCCTATATCTGAAAGGACAGCTAAGAAGATGACAGTAAACAGGGCTGAGAGAGAATGGGGATGACGTGGCAAAGGGCCGCCAGTCAGATTCAAACCTGGGGCCGCTGTCATGAGGACACATAGCCTTTTAAATATGTTGCACTCGCTCCACCAGCTGAGCCACCCAGTGCCCCACAATTACTTTATTCTGTTATTCTATTCTATTCTATTCTTCTCAGGACATTGTCGATCAATTTGTTCCTTTGACTTCATGTCATTGGGCTGTTTTTCTGTTTTAATTAGAGCTTTCTTTCTCAAACTGTAAAGCACTTTGAATTGCA
>NW_024658649.1:0-963 GCF_008729295.1 Plectropomus leopardus | reverse complement strand
ATTATTTGCTGTATGGTATTTATGAACACACACTCAAACAAATACACACATTCAACAAATTCAAGTAAGCAATATGTGCTGTTCCTTCTTTGGGGAGAGTGATGTATGACTTTGAAATGCACCTTTTTGCTTTCTAATAACCAACTTTAGTTTCTCTTCACACCCAGGGCAACAAGACACACTGAGAACCAAGTCTTGAGTTTTAATAGTACAAATAAAGAGTCTCTGTTTTATATTTGGAGAATGGTACAGACATGTCACTGTTGAGATTTATAAGAACGGGATCTCGGCAGTGTGTATAAAAGGATTTATCACAATCGAGGGCTTAAGTGTTAACTAAAAACACTTTTGTTCCACTGTGTGCAGAGAAAGACAAAGTAGCTGCACACACTCTGATAACTCCCATACAGTAAAACATTCTCTGCCAGTCTCATCAGATCTTGCATAACAACAACAACTATATGCAAACACACGCTCTTTCACAAGTTTGAGATTTACAGACTTGCACCGAGTGTCCTCTCCGAGCCAGCACCAGTTCATCATCATCATCCCACCAAAGCTGAAACCAACACACAAACACACACACGCCCTACTCTGTATGCACTTACACATATTTTTACACATGTAATATCATAGGCCCTACACACACCCTTTTGTTCATTCTCAGGGGATCTTTCAGTGAGCCAAGCCCGGCACAGGGTACACAGCTGCTGGTACATCAGCACAATGCATGTCCGTAAAGCTCCCTCGCTTTCTCTGACTTTTTTTTTTTTTTTTTGCTCTTATTTCTTATCTTCCAAAGCTTTGATAAAAACAGCGTAACAAAATGGAAAGAAAAAAACTGCGGATCTTCATATGGTGAGGTGAAAGAAATGAAAACTTTGCTCTCCTGGTGCGAGATGGGTATTTATTTATAATGTAAAATGTGTTTATTTTTCCTTTGACCCTTGATTAGCTTTTCAC
>NW_024658648.1:0-931 GCF_008729295.1 Plectropomus leopardus | reverse complement strand
GTAACCTAATTTTGTATATATATATAATAAAGTTTTTGTGAAAGTCATCTGAGCGCTGATATCAATGCAGGTTTCAAAGGGTCAAATATTAATTTATTTTATTTCTTATACAGGGGCGTTCATTTGACTAACCCGTTCTACAGTGTTTGGGCGTCAGAAGTTGGGACGAAGGTGGCTGTATCCTTCAGATATTTATACTATATTTTAAGAAGTCTGCTGCATGAGAACACACTTTAAATATGTGTATTTGTGTGTAATCAGGCCTTTGCCTTGACTGTCATCTCAGGTCACCTTCATCATCGTCGCAGGGATTTCTGTGTGTCTGTATTTCCTCTCGCTGTGTGTCATGGTGCGTTGTGTGTTCAGGAACATCGGCGGGAAAATGCAGCAACTTCCTGCGATGCCGGAGGCCAGGAGGCTGCGCTACAAGGTTTGATTTCTTTTGCTTCATTTGATATCTGAGTTACAAAAGATGAAACAATATTGTGTCTGTTTTTGTGCTCTTGCTGCAGGGTATAATCTTCAGATTCAAGTTTTTGATGCTGGTGACTCTCGCATGTGCAGCCATGACGGTCGTCTTCTTCATCTTAAATCAAGTGAGTATTAACCCCTCATATGATCCATATGGGGGTCTTAAAGTGTGCAGGATTTAGTGACATCTAGTGGTGAGGATTGCAGATTGCAACCAGGTCAAACTTCTCCCATGTGCCAAGCATGAGCTCCTGGTTCGAGTTCCTTCAGGGTTCATTGTTCAGGTTTTAACCGGGAGCCGAATTCTCTGCAGACGTCTCTTCCTTTCCAAAACAAACAGACCTGGGGATTAAAACCGGTAAAACACTCAATAAAGCAGTTTCAGGTTACAAATCAGTGTTTCTGCAGCACTGTTTGGCATGTCAGAGGTGGGCTGTTCGTCCAGCACCTGTTAATCTGC
>NW_024658647.1:0-728 GCF_008729295.1 Plectropomus leopardus | reverse complement strand
TGGCGGAGAACCCCTGCTGTGGCACCGACTCCAGCCGGTATCGCCTCACTGTGCTGCGCTGCCTGCCTCGCCTGCAGAAGCTCGACAACCAAGGTGAGCGTGCAGAGAGACTAAAAAAAGTGAATTACACCCACAGGTGGAAGAAAAGTTTTTAAATGAAACTGGAGCAAAAAAGGGCTGGAAACAAGTGTAAAGACACGCGTTTGGGGTTTTTGTTTGTGTTTTCAGTGGTAGCAGAGGATGAAATCGCACTTGCTCTCATGGAGGGTGAAGAGGTCACCACCCCTCCAGGCAGCGTCCAAAACCAACTTTCCACCAACGGACTTCCAGACGCAGAGACGGAGAACGACCCGCTGAACTACAACATGGAGGAGACAAAGTAAGAATCGACGCTAAAACTCACAGAAAGTAGAGCCGGCGCTGTCTGAAGACAAACTGTCATGGTGATGTAGACGCTCAGCCTTTGAAACCTGAAACAACTGGTTTGATTTCTGGATTTCTTTCAAAAACATGAGGAGAAACTTAACAAGACAAGGCCCAAAAATCAGCAAGAAACTAGTTAAAAAATAGTTACGAGAAAATTACCTGAAAATAAAAATATAACAGAACAAAAAAAAGGAAAAAAAATGACTCAAAACATGCTGAAAATAAAATAATTATTTGTTTCATATATTTTATTTTATTTTTTTCCTGAAACTTTTTTTATATTTTTATTAAATATTCTAATT
>NW_024658646.1:0-651 GCF_008729295.1 Plectropomus leopardus | reverse complement strand
TTATCTTTTGGATTTATTGTGTTTATTACAAACAAGGACAGAAACTATTGAGAAATCGACACAGATAAACAACTTAGCAAAACAATAGTTTGAAAATAATAATAATAACAAAAAAATAATATTTGCAAATTCACAATTGTACTGTGCCCCCTGCAACTTTGGTGACCTTTATCTCTGACCTTTGTTGTTGCTGAAAACAGCTCCATCTGCTGGCTGCAGGGCCTCACTATTTAACCTCTGATACGGTCTTGGTTATAGATTCAAATAAAGAATCTAAAGTAAAATCCACATATAAATAATGATGTATATTATTGATTAAGACATAACCATATAATCCCCTGATGGGAAACTGACAATCTACCCAGCAGATAAAGTATACTTTTGCACTTCAGTTACAGTCACTTTTCGTGGGCTGCGCTCAGACGGCTTTCACGAGCACATTTATAAACTTGAGCTCACTGTTTGGAATTTGTCAAAAACATTATCAGAAATAGAAGATAAATCAGCAGCTTGTGTATCCCACAAAATGACAGACGAAAGTGACAGAAAAAAAATCTGAAAATGAGCTAAAAGGGAAAGATAGAAAATAGTTTTTAAAAAAGACAGAAAACTAGTGAATAATATCAAGAAAAATATATTTATAAATATTAT
>NW_024658645.1:0-3067 GCF_008729295.1 Plectropomus leopardus | reverse complement strand
AAAGCCATGTACACAGCTCTGCTATACTGGCAATGGAAAACACAGTCTATAGCCTATTTCTACATGGGTTGACACACACTAATTTTGGTGGAAAGGGGGTATAAGTCTTACACTGATTATGTATAAGTACCTCATAAAACTCCACTTCTAAAAATATGAACTATCACATTCAGTACATTTTGCTGATACATGCTTTAGAGTAAGGTTTTTAATGCAGAACTTGTACTGGAGTGTTTTACAGTGTATACAGTATTTTTACTTAAATAAAGGATCTGAATACTTCTTTGCTTCTCATTTTTCCTTACAGACATGAAAGAAAATATTTGTTTGCTTCTTACATACTTGTGGGACTAAACACATGTCCTCAGCTGTCTGGACCAACACAGAAACAATCACAACAGCTGTGGTGACACATCATTTCTCTAACTCCACCTCTAATTGTTCTCCTCTCTTTTTTCTGTGTGACTCAAAACTGTTCAGCCAACTAGAGTGAGCAGTCTGGCCAGACCAGATCATATTACAAGGCCTGAGAACGTGCAGCAACAGATGGTAGATCACAGGGGGGACAAAGGAAGAGGAGGAGAATAAGCAGACCATGAGGCACAATTATACTCTGAACACTACATGTTCTTTGGAAGTCTGTGGTTGTCCTAAAAATGCTATCCCATGTAATATAATGCTGATTTAAGAGTGTCAGTCAGAGATACATGACTTGCTTTGCTAGGGGGCTAATTTTGGAGAAATTACAGGAGGCCAGGGACCAGTAGCAACAGCCACACACATGTTTCTAGGAATTTAGTACATTTCTAGGATTTGAACACGTCTCTAGGACTCTAGGACAATGCTAGGATTATCAGATGCTTTGTGGATAATAGAATGTTTCTAGATTTTACAACATTTCTAGGATTTTAGGACTTCTCAAGAATTTTACGTTTCTGCGATTTTTGGACATGTAGGATTTTGAGACTATGATATGAGATTATGATAGGATTTTGAGACATTTTGTATGATTTTAGGAGGTATCTAGGATTTAACAAAGTTTCTTGGATTTTATGATGTTTCTAGGGTTTTAGGACATAACTAAGATTTTTTTTTTTCAAATTTCTAGGATTTTAGGGCATTGTTAGGATTTTACTGTGCTTCTAGGACTTTGGAACATTTTTAGGATTTTCGGACATTTATAGGATGCTATTTTGATGCTGCTCTGAACACTTTGGCACCCTTTCTATACATAAAGTTAAAAAAAAATCCAGTGTGTATCACTTTATTTTTATTAGGAATTCAAAAATGGTTTGAGGGCCACCAAGTACCCTATCATAGGGGCCAGATGTGGCCCGCGGGCCGTAAGTTGAGTACCACTGGCATAAAATGGGTTTTTGTAAAGTACCAAAAGATTAACATCAAACCTGCATCTCATTAAAAACGACATGGAAGTGAGCTCACCTCTTGCATGCGCCTCTTGGCCCTCTCCAGAGCATCTTCATAGCCTTTCTGCCTCAGCTCGCTCAGACTCTCGTAGTACTCCTCCGTGTCCTCGCTCTCGGAGAAAAGCACCTGCGACAGAATCTTCCAGCCGCAGGTGTCCAGGGCATGACCCAAGTACACCTGCAGCTGGTAGCACAGGGCGTCCGTCTCCCGCTGCGACACCCCCGGGGCACCGAACAGCACCGACCACACACCAGACTGCTCCTCTGGGAAGGAGGGCAAACACGGCTCCAAGTCCGAGTTGACGGCGCACAGCTGGAGGTGGGCTGCCCTCAGGTCCTGGAAGGAGAACAGCCCGGCCCAGCTGAAGTCCTCACGGCCGCTGCTCTCACCGTCCCCCGGTTCTGGATCATCCGGAGAGAGCGGGACATCCACCGGGTCTAGGATCTCGATATCTATCACTTTTGGTGTCACAATGTCCCAGGAGCCTAATGTGGGGCAGACACACTCGGTTGTCTTTGAACTACCGAGTTTTTTGTCCCCGAGTACAGCCTTTGTTTTTCCTTTAGGGACCGAGTGAGGTCTAACTTTACCCGTCTGTCCATCCTTCTTCGTCGCGACAAGACTTTTTGTGCGCGTTTCAGCCACGGAGGCACCGGGCGAAGGCAGCAAAGCAGCGTCGAGGAGCGGCTCCAGGAGGAAAGTGGTCCGTCTCTGCACGGTTCTGTTGTGGCAGGTTATGGCGAACTTTCCCTCGATGTCGTTCCAGGCCACGATAAAGACAAATTTATGCCTTTCTTTTTCGTCGAAGACTCTGGGTCGGACGGACACCCACCCGGACTCCAAGTTGTCCTCCATAGTGAATGACATCTCATCCAGCCAGTACAAAAAAACACAGGATTAACGTTAGCTAAAAAATAAATATACACCGAGGCTAACGGCTACTGCTAGCTACCAGTTAGCTCCCGTTAGCTTGAAAAGTAAGATTTGGCGCAGCTGAAGCGAAAAAAACGACGAGCTAAATTAGGAGGTGAAACAAAGGCTGCCCGGCTTTGTTTACCCGCTGCCAGATGCGTGCGCGCTGGAGAAAGCCCAGCTAACGTCGTTGTCCCTCCAGACGGTCGGATTTGGGATCCAGACATGAAGAAGTTCACGCGGCCAGATGCGCTCGGACACTGCGGCGCAAACGACGGAGGAGATCTGACTTCATCATGTCGGCTGTCATGACACCTGCCCGCTTACCTGCTGGAGCTCAGGGATGATACACCGTGACTGTGTCGCTCTTTGTCCGCTCACACACAATGCGGCCGCGCGGATCGGGCTCTCCGTGTCACGTGTGAGCTTCTGTTTACAAGCAGGCAGGTGCGTGCGTGTTAAAATCCGGGGAGGGATTTAACTGGTGCACCCCCCCTCCCCAACCCCCACGGTGAGCCGTTCAGGTTCATGGTGAGAGTCGGAAAAACTATAGGAAGTACAAGCACACAGAGCTTTTATTTTCAAGATTCAAGATTCAAGATTCAAAGTGTTTATTGTCATATGCACAGTATGGAAACATGTTTCCCTGTACAATGAAATTCTTACTTTGCTGTCCACAGAATGCCTAACGTGTAGCAAATATAAAAGAAATATGAAATAGAAATTT
>NW_024658644.1:0-665 GCF_008729295.1 Plectropomus leopardus | reverse complement strand
GACAGAAACTGACAAAATCAAAAATAAATGTGTCAATAAATAAATGAAAATGACAAAAATATAATATTTATTTAATTTCCCATTTATTTTTCCTTTTTATCAATTTATTCATTTTCCCATTTAATTTTCCATTTTATTTATTAATTTATCCATTTTCATATTTATTTGCTAATTTATTTATGCATTATTTTCCACTTACTTAATTTCCCATTTTATTTTCCATTTTACATATTTATTATTCATTTTTAAATTCATTTATTCATTTTTAAATTCATTTATTTCATTATTTATGCATTTACTTACTTATTATTTTCCCTATATGCCACCCCCTATTTATGTCCTCAATCATATTTACCTTTCTTTTTCCTTTTCCACCTACATGTCCACGTTCATTGTCACCTCATTACGCAAATGAGGGGGCCTGGCCTATGTGCAATGGGGGTGTCAACTTTTCGCCTATGTTCATGATGTCATCCCATCATGTGCATATCTGTAGCGGCATCCCGGCACGTCATAGTTTGATGTGGAAGGTCACCTGACCAAACAAATGTGTTTCCTTTAGGAGTGGGTGGAGACCAAAAACAGAGCTAAAAGAGTGAATATTGGACTTACAATCATCAGGTGGACACAAATACAAAGACTCCTAATGAATTATCATGTTTAAC
>NW_024658643.1:0-847 GCF_008729295.1 Plectropomus leopardus | reverse complement strand
AATATACATTTACAATATTACATTTCACTGTAGAGTTTCTGTCTACTATGGTGCTCCTGACCTTTCTGTTCTCGTCCTGTGTGTGTGCTGCTCTCTGTAAACTGGTTCAGTTTAGATTATTTTGTTAAAAAGTGTTTTTTTACAGTTACCCTCCTGACAGCGCGGAGCTGGCGGCTAAGCTAACGGTACCTCCAGCACATTCCGCTGCCTGTGACCCGTTAGCTTAGCCACTTTGCCCGCTAAGTTAGAAACGATTACCGACACATTCACGTACGTTTAACATAAATTAAAACGTCAAAAGTGACAGTTAATAACAGAGAGGTAATAGATACTTTATATCGACGGTACACCGGGCAGCGTCCCCGGTTGTTGTTGTTCTCTGCTCTCGTGTTAGCTTAAATCCAGTGCTAACCAGACAGCGCCGTGAAGCTAACGGCTAAGCTAGCGGCTAACTAGCTCCAGTCGCCGCCTATTATTCCGCCGTCTGTGACCCGAGAGCTTCGCCGCTCCGCCCGCTGGGTCACAAACACTTGGTTAGCGACAAGTTGGCGTACAGGAAACACAATATAAAATATCAAAAGAGACCAATAAAGTGGCTCAAAAAGCGATCTCGGCTGTTGTTGTGGTGAGCTCGTGTTAGCCTAACTCGGCATTTAGTGCTGAGTGAACCGACAGGGCTGTGGAGCTAACGGCTAGGCTAACGGCTAACTAGCTTGTACGTATTTAATGAGTTTCTTTTTTATTTGGTTTTTGATTGTTTTGCATATGACAATAAGTTAAAATAAAGTCAATAAAATCATTCTTCTATTTTAAATTAGTTTTGGACAATCAAGTTTATTTTGAAACA
>NW_024658642.1:0-939 GCF_008729295.1 Plectropomus leopardus | reverse complement strand
AAAAAAAAATTAATCCAGCCAATTTATGTCATTTAGAATAACTCATACAGTCTGAATGCAGTGTTTTTACCGATCTCATCCTTCCTCATTTCCTTCAGTTTGTCCACAGTGAGCTTCTTCTCCTCCAGGCGGTTCAGCACAATGTAGCTGAGGTTGGGAAACTGGCGGAGCGGGTGAGCAAAACCCCACAGCCGCCTGTCGATCACCTTACAGAGGGTGAGCAGCCGGTAGGTCACTGTCGGCCAGCGTTTCCTCAGAGCGATCTCAAACAAAGCCCTGACGATCCGAGCAGCGTTCTGTGACAGAGGGAAAAGAGCTGAATCAACATCAGTCCCAGACGTGTACCTGTTACTGCTGCAATCATAGACCGCAACAGTTTGAACTTTAAAGCTGAAAAACAACGAGTGAGCGGGAGTCAGTGGCAGCAGCTGGACGCTCCATCACGCAGTAAACTGGTGATTAATCATGTGTGATCAGAGGGAGGTCTGGCCTGCTGCAGACGTCCAGGTTGGCCACAGCTGTGCGCTGATGGATTGCTCATGTCGGTTGTGGAGGGGAGGTCAGGTGGCACTGCTGCTCGCTGATAGACTGCTCAAGTCCGCTCGGGCGCTGATTGATCTGGTCAGGTGTTAATGTGATGTGATTGTGTGGTGAGGTCTGAATGCACTCTGGAGGGGGATTATTGAAATCTGTTTGATAGCTGGGTGAGACTGAAGGTCTGGCCGGACACAATAAGACCTGATGTTTGGGGAGAACAGATGCACCAAAAAAAGGATATCGCTAATCTTTGTTAATACTCTTCTGCTCCGTATTAAAAATACTGTCTCACACTGCAGTAACTACTGCCAGTGTACTACTACAAATGAATCCTTCCACTTTTCATCTTAATATGAAATGAAGAAAAATTGTCTGAACACAGCCTTAAGACATATTAATATT
>NW_024658641.1:0-950 GCF_008729295.1 Plectropomus leopardus | reverse complement strand
AATCTTTCTACTTATTTATTTATTCAATTATCTTGTTATTTTTTAATTTATCTGTTTGTTTATTTATTTATTTATTTATATTTCTGTTGAGGATTATTTTATTTCAGACACCACAGAACAAAACAACACAGTCAGGACAGCAGTCTGTCAGATGCTTGTGAGACTCTGGTCCTAAATTTCACGCTAACTTCCATCACGACTTCTCAGGCCTGAAAACAAACAAACTGACCCGGTCTAACCTCTCCTCTTCATCACTTTACTCCCTCCATCCTCAGCCTCTTCACCTCCTCCATTACAGAATTACTCTCTCTCTCCTCGTCAACCCGCTGTAAACAAAACAGATTCAACACCGAGAGCCTCACAGAGCGACACAGGTCGATCACAACAACAGAGGACCAAAATACATCACAAACACACACAAACACACACAAACACACACTCTCCTCCTCCTCCTCCTCCCTCTTCATCCCCCTCTCCATCCCTCCGGGCGGTTCATCCATCCTGCCCACTCAGAGACAGAAATAGACTGATGGAGAGCAGGAGAGCTCTGCTGGGAGATGACCACTGGACACGCACACACACACACATACACATACACACACACACACGCACGCACGCAGTACCGTATATACAGAGTCCTGTGTGCTCCTATAGAGACACACACATTCACACACATGCTGTATACGTGGCCGTGATTCACGGCTGACAGCCGCTCCGACTGACTCGTTAATATTTATACGCTGCTGTTTATGACGAACGTGCAGCCTCTCACCTTGATGAAGAACACGATTTATTACAGGTCGGCAGTTTCACTCAGGTGTTTCTCATCAGCTGAGTGTGTATCACTGACAGATTTACATTTATTTAAGTGTGTGAACACCAGTGGTGTCATTAGGCCTGGCCAATACAATACAATGAAAATTTACAGAAAATATACTATAATGTAATGT
>NW_024658640.1:0-873 GCF_008729295.1 Plectropomus leopardus | reverse complement strand
ACTTTAACTTCTACCAAAGTCATTTTCTGGTAAGAAATGTGTACTTTTACTCAACTTTGGAGTACTTTATCCACCACTGACCTCTTTGGACCTAAATATTTCTTTACAAAAAAGAGTCATTAATTAGCAGCTAATCAAACAGCTCTCTCTCTGATTGGGGCCAACGTGTGCTAAACTACATGCGATGTTCGGCCCCGGACGTCTCGGCGTGTCAGGTCCCCTCCCGCCGGCTGAAAAAACGAGGCCTTTATGTTCCACTTGCGTGCTCCAGAAACCAGACTGTGAACTAGTTTCTGAAACCGTCTGACTAATTGGTTTTCTGGTGCCCGACTTGACCTGAGCGGCGAAGCTCGAGCTGCAGAGGCGCTTCAAGCGCGTCAATGTACGGACACATATATGTATTCATGTGTGTATGCATGTCGCTCCTCGCGGTGTTTTTTTTGTGTGTCACGGCCCGAGCTGCATATGGATGAGCTAACGCGGGGCAATCTGCGCTTCAAGGCGCACGAGCACTCCGGCGCTCACGAGCGTGTCCACTCTTTTTCACAATAGTGAAATACAGACGCAATAGAGCGTATCACAAGTGAACTTACTGAAACTATGCATTATAGATCAACACCCTCTCTCTCTTTTTCCACGCATACATTTTTTCTTCCTCGTTTCAATGAATCTCCACGCACGCTCACACGCCACATCACAAATGATGGGATTTAAACATCAACAGTATGAAATATTCATGTGTCAGCGCCAGCCGCTCGAGCAGAACTACCACCAAGGGGGATTTGCCTTCAGATCTGAGGATACTACTGCATTCATCCCCCTCTCTCCCTCTCTCTCCCTCCTTCCCTCCCTCTCTCTGCCTCCCCCTCTCTC
>NW_024658639.1:0-687 GCF_008729295.1 Plectropomus leopardus | reverse complement strand
ACCAATTTGCATTTTTATTTTGTCAAACACCTTAAAATAACGAGCCTTTTGTTGTCTGTTTTAAAAGAAATGTTGTCCACAGAATTAAAGTCACGTGTTTTGATTGTTCACGCTGCCTCGCTACTGAGTAACACTTTGATAAATAAATAATAGTGTGTACTCTCGCTCTCTCTCTCTAATAAAGCTGTGTGCAAATCTTCACTGAACCTGTTTTGTTTTTTTTTAAACATCTATTTATTGATTTTGGCCTCATAAAACCCATTTTTATAGACTTGCTTTTATGTGATGTCATTTTTTTATTTTGTCTTTTTATTTCTTTTATTTATTTTTCTCCATTATACCTTCTCAGTTCATGTTTTAGCTTTTTTTTATTTCCTTTTATTTCTAGTTTTACTGCTTTTTTTGTTTCTGTTGTTGTTTTTGGTCTTTTTCTTTGTATTATTTTATATTGGCATTATGCGTCCTGCATCTTACATTATCTGTCCACTTCGTTAACTCTGTTTTTAGGTGCTATAAATAAAGTTATCATTAGTATTTTTTATAGAGCAGTATAAGAATACAATGAAAAAAATGCAGATGCACACACAAACAAAAACAGCAAAAAACAACCACAACAATTTAAAAAAAAAAATCTGACAAACAAAAAACAGGACGCTGGCGACAACACAGACCCAAAAAAAGACACCC
>NW_024658638.1:0-368 GCF_008729295.1 Plectropomus leopardus | reverse complement strand
TCAAAAATATAATGATATTTGATTTTCTCCACATCATCCTACAGCTACAAAAAATGTCACATGAAAATGAATTCTTCCCAGATTTTTTTTTTTTTTTTTTTTTTTCAAATACTAGCTGACAATTCAGCTACAATCATTTAAAATGTTTTGGTGATGAGCGAAAGAAAACAATAAAATAGAGGCAGAGGGGAGAGTCTCTGCAGATAAATACACTTTTTTTTTTTTTTTTTTACAAATGGTTTTTTACTAAACCACCACACACCTTGAAGTGTGTGGTGGTTTATAGGTGATGGCTGAGACAGAAACCCTCTGTCCATATTCTAAGTCTAGACACTGTTTTTAAGGAAAATCCTACATGGAATAACTTT
>NW_024658637.1:0-897 GCF_008729295.1 Plectropomus leopardus | reverse complement strand
GTACCAGTAGAGGGTGGCGGGGTCGGTGCCTCGGCGCAGCTCCACCAGTTTGTCTCTGGTCGTGGTATCGAACAGGCGGATGAGCGTTCCTTTACGAGAAGCGGACGCCGCCACGCTGCCGGGCTGGTTGAGCGCCACGCAGGCGATCTCGCTCTGGTGGGCGTTGATGGTGAACGGGGCGGACGACGTCCCCGGCTTGGTGTTGGACAAGTCCTGAACAGAAACAATACCTGTTAGCGGGGGGACAGATGTGTCCGGGACGTCGGTTTGTGAGTCTGAGACTTACGACCAGCTGCAGGCTGCCGCATTTATGACCCGGAAACACCAGCAGCTGCTTCTCCAGACTGGGACATAAATCACACAGGCCTGCAGGACAGAAAGGGTTAACTGTATTAAAAACGGTTTGACCGCGATGGAAGGAGACATCCAGAGCGAGAGACGGACGTTTACCTTTGGGGTTGTCTCTGGTGTCAAACTCGAACAGTTTGACCGGATTATCTGGAAAACTGTAAACATAAATCCTGTTCTTCAGCACGATGATGATCCTGGAAAACAAACGCGACACGTTTATCAAACTTCACACGGCTGCTGCTGACGCTCATTTTATCGACAAGTAATCCCGAAATTATGTTCTTAACCGCTCAGCAGCTACATACATGTTTTAGGATTTTAACAGATTTCTTGGATTTTAGGACATTTTTACAGATTTTTGGACGTTTCTTATATTTTAGGATACTTACGGGATTTTTAAAAATTTCCAGGATTTTTTCAGATTTTATGACATTTTTAGGAGATTATGAGGTTTTTAGGAGTTTAGGACATTTTTTCGGATTTTAGGACATTTTTCATATTTTAGAAAATGTCTGAGATTATTGGACGTTTCTTGGATTTTAGGAC
>NW_024658636.1:0-928 GCF_008729295.1 Plectropomus leopardus | reverse complement strand
TCTATTTTTCTTTTAAAAACATTTTCCCAAAGCTACTTATTTCTTGCAGTGGAACAGTTCAAGTTGCCCGTTGTCATTTTTCCATGTTTCCACATTTAGTACTGTAAATATTTTTATATTATTTGTATTTTGGTACCCATGACTTTAGATATTTATGTCCATTATTTATCATTACTTTCATTTGTGTCCTAATCTGAATTCGTATGAAGTTTTTATTTTTTCTTCCCAGTATTTCACACTCGGGTTGGCATGGTTGAGATTTCATTATGCTTTGGCCTAATGTGAATAAAGTCCTTGATTCTTGACTCTTGAGAACACGAAACCTGTCGCGTCAAAGTAAAATACGGCAGGACGGCGTCAGGTTGAAACGCTATCAGTAACGACATAATATAAGGAGCACGAAGGTCGTTATCGGGCAGGGAGCATTAACTCTCACGTAGGAGTCCGGCATTCGCTTTTTTTCTACATCTGACCGTGTGCCTCCGTCCTCTACGTCTAACCATCTATACCTTTGATGTCCCAGTGTTGGTTGACATGTGCTTTTGTTTCCTAAATGTAACCACGGTAGCAGCATCCTGAAGCGTCAACAGCAGACCCAGACAAATACCTAAAACATCATAAACCGCCGCAGAAGGTGACTGATAGAGCGGCACCATGTGAAATATTTCCGGCAGCGGAGGGGATTGTGAAAATTTGTGAAAAAAAGTCATCGATAAAACACAACTGGTTTTGTAGTTTTGAGTGCTGAGCAGCGGCCTGCAGCTCAGCAGACGTCTGTTTCAGTGACGCAAAGTCCACTGTCCAAGGTCCACCATCCACTGTCCACTGTCCACTGTCCCCTGTCCCCTGTCCCCTGTTCGCTGTCCCCTGTCCCCTGTCCACTGTCCCCTGTCCCCTGTCCCCTGTCCGCTGTCCCCTGTCCCCTGTC